>NC_091292.1:48122113-48184801 GCF_038502225.1 Cherax quadricarinatus | reverse complement strand
TCAACTGGGAGCAGGTAAACCATGTCCTAAACGAAACATGTTGGGAAGATGTCTTAAATGACATGGATCCAAACCAGTGCCTTGAAAGGATCAACTTCCTGGCAGCCGAAGCATGTTCTAGGCACATTACCCTAAGAAAGAAGAAGAGCAGGAGTAAACTGGAGAGAGAAAGACGCTCCCTTGACAGAAGACGAAGAGTCACTGAGCTCCTCAGGAGTGCTAGAATATCTGATACACGAAAGGAGGCGCTGACCAGGGAAGTGGAAACTATTGAACTTAAGTTAAATGACTGTTACAGGAACCAGGAGAGGCAGGAGGAGCTTAAAGCTATTAGTGAAATTGAAAGAAATTCAAAATATTTCTTTTCATATGCCAAAAACAAGGCAAATACCACATCTAGTATCGGGCCCTTACTCAGACAGGATGGGACTTACGCAGATGACAACAAGGAAATGAGTGAAATATTGAAACCCCAGTACGACTCTGTGTTTAGTGAACCACTAATCGGTCTGAGGATCGACGACCCAAATGATTTCTTCATGAATGAGCCTCAAAACTCCATAAATGTATGTCAGATTTTCGACATTACCCATTGACAACATGCCTATGCACTCAGCCCCGGGTCCAGACTCGTGGAACTCTGTTTTCATTAAGAACTGCAAGAAACCCCTCTCGCGTGCCCTAAGTACACTATGGAGGAGGAGCTTGGACATGGGTGAAATTCCACAGTCACTTAAAACAACGGATATAGCCCCACTCCATAAAGGTGGCAGCAAAGCATTAGCTAAGAACTATAGACCAATAGCTCTGACGTCCCACTTCATAAAAATCTTTGAAAGAGTGCAAAGAAGCAGGATTGCAAATCACATGGATTCCCAAAATCTGCACAATCCAGGGCAACATGGGTTCAGGGCAGGTCGCTCCTGCCTCTCACAACTACTGGATCACTATGACATGGCCTTGGATGCTGGAAGAAAATCAGAATGCAGATGTAATATACACAGACTTTGCAAAAGCATTTGACAAATGCGATCATGACGTAATAACCCATAAAATACGTGCTAAAGGAATCACTTGGAAAGTGGGGAGATGGATCTTCAACTTCCTAACAAATCGAACACAGAGAGTAGTGCTCAACAGAGTTAAATCGGAGGCTGCCATAGTGAAGAGCTCTGTTCCACAAGGCACAGTACTCGCCCCCATCTTATTCCTTATCCTCATATCAGACATAGACAGAGATATACCACAGCACCGTATCATCCTTTGCAGATGATACTAGGATCTGCATGAGGCTGTCATCTGCTGAGGACGCGGTTAACCTCCAAGAAGATATAAACAAAGTTTTCCAGTGGGCAACGGTAAACAATATGATGTTTAATGAGGACAAATTCCAACTACTCCGTTATGGAAAGCTGGAGGAGATAATAACTAGAACAGAGTATACTACTGACTCCGGCCATACAATAGAGCGGAAGAATAATGTAAGGGACCTGGGAGTAGTAATGTCTGAGGATCTCACTTTCAAGGATCACAACAGTGCCACGATCGCACGTGCAAAGAAAATGATAGGATGGATAATGAGAACTTTCAAAACGAGAGATGCCAAGCCAATGATGATCCTTTTCAAATCACTTGTTCTCTCTAGGCTGGAATATTGCTGTACATTAACATATCCATTCAAAGCAGGTGAAATCGCAGATCTAGAGAGTGTACAGAGATCCTTTACTGCACGTATAAGTTCTGTCAAGCACCTTAACGACTGGGAACGCTTGGAAGCACTTGACTTGTACTCGTTGGAACGCAGGAGGGAGAGATATATCATAATCTACACTTGGAAAATCTTGGAAGGAATGGTCCCAAATCTGCACACAGAAATCACTCCCTACGAAAGCAAAAGACTGGGCAAGCGATGCAAAATGCCCCCCCAAAAAAGTAAGGGCGCCATTGGTACACTAAGGGAAAACACCATAAGTGTCCGGGGCCCAAGACTGTTCAACAGCCTCCCATCAAGCATTAGGGGAATTGACAATAAACCCCTGGCTGCCTTCAAGAGAGAGCTGGACAGATACTTAAAGTCAGTGCCGGATCAGCCGGGCTGTGGCTCTTACGTTGGACTGCGTGCGGCCAACAGTAACAGCCTAGTTGATCAGGCCCTGACCCATCGAGAGGCCTGGTCATGGACCGGGCCACGGGGGCGTTGATCTCCTGAATAACCTCCAGGTAACCAGGTATATATATATATATATATTTATATATATATATATATATATATATATATATATATATATATATATATATATATATATATATATATATATATGTAGAACAACCACTGTGAAAGAGTATTAAAATTCCAAGCGCTTTCGTGACTACTCACATTGTCAAGGAACTATAAAAGTAATACATCAAAGGAAGGCAATTAGAAGGGCTTAGACTACACCTCACAGTCATCCCCCACAACAAAGAAACTCCTGATGCGCGACAATACCGGACTCATAAGAAAAGAGGAACACTGCAGTAGGTCCGCTGGTCCAACTAGACAGGTCCTCACGACATCCCACTAACAAAATATTCTACCCAAGAAATAAGGTTTATTATTTGTCCAATGTATTATTAAACTCTAACCAAATTTTATTAATTATAAATGAGTCTAATTTATATAAACCTAAGGAAATATTCATATTTTCAAAACTGCTTTTTATGAAACAAGATTCAATTATATTTCTGTCAACCATGGACTTGCTTGATACAACTTTCTCAATTTTTTGAAAATCAATTGGATGGTTAAAATCTCTCGCATGAATAAATAGAGCATTGGAGTCTTGTCCAGTTCTAATGTTATATTTATGTTGTTTAATCTAAGTTCGAGATTTTTACCAGTTTGACCGTAATAAACTTTATCGCAAATTTTACAAGGAATCTTATAGACACATCCATCAGCATTTTGGGGGGAATTCTTTATCAGAACTTTTTTTTACTGTATCAAGATTTTTAAATGCAACTTTAATATTAAAAGTCTTAAGAAGAGAAGGCATATCAACCAAGTTTTCATGGTAAGGGAGAACCAACATATTTTTAGTTGAATAAGGTTGGTTGCCCCTTTTTTGGGTTGTAAAAAGTATTTCTAGCAATTTCATTTCTCGGGTATTTCAGATCAATGGCTATTTCATAAATTTTGGATATTTCTTCATCTATGAACTCTAGACTACAAATATGTAAAGCTCTCAAAAACATTGATGAGAAAACAGACAGATTAACTTTATCTTGATGGGAAGAATAATAGTGGGCATAGGAACAGTTATTTGTAGGTTTTCTGTAAATTTTAAATTTGAATTCATCATTACTCCCAATAATTAAAACATCTAGAAAAGGCAATGAGTTATTTTCCTCAAACTCAACAGTAAAGTTTATAGAATGGGCTAAGCTGTTTAATTTGCCAAGGAAATGGTGTATATCTATATTCTTGGGCATAAGACATAAAATATCATCAACATATCTGAACCATTTTGCTCTTTTAGGGAGGATTGTGTTAAGCAATCTTGTTTCAAAAAATTCCATGTATAGATTACTAAGAACAGGTGGAAGCCCTTGTGGCTTAGCGCTTCTTTTTGATTATAATAATTATAATAAGAACAGGTGAAAGAGGATTTCCCATTGCCATACCAAATTTCTGAGTGTAAAACTTATCATTAAATACAAATTTTGCATCAACAATGCAAAGTTTAATAAGTTTAATGGTGGCAGGAACTGGCAATGGTAAATCATAATTAACTAGCTCTACAGATAAGAAACTTAATAAATCATCAGCAGGAACTTTCGTAAACAAGGAAGTAACAACAAAACTAACCATGTTAAAATCATTTAAGTCAGTCCTGGAGCTTAATTTATCAACTAAATCTAAGTTGTTTTTAACATTAAAGTTAGAAATTTTACCAACAATAGGGCTCAAAATGTTAACAAACCATTTGGACAATTTATTCGAAACTGATCCTATTGAGCTAATAATTGGTCTAATTGGATTACCTGGTTTGTGTGTTTTTTTTATTCCAAACATGTAAGGTAAAGATGGATTAGTGGAAGTAAATTGTTTAATTAATTCATCATTGCCTTTCAGTAGAAGTTTTATTGTTTTATTGAAATTGCTGTTAACGGTTTCTAAGGGATTCTTTCTAAGTTTAGAATAGGTTTCCGTAGCATCTAAGAGATTATTCATTTTTTCTTGGTAATCATTTTCTTTCATAATTACAATTGCATTTATTTTATCTGCTTTTGTAAGGTGCAAATTTTTATTATTATTAAGTGTATCATAAGACTTAAAGAATCTTTGAGGGCAGTTGGGAATGTTTTGTTTTACTATAGAGCTATATACCATTCCTTTACTAATATTAATTTCATCAATGGATAAATCAGAAGATTTTTCAAAGTTACAAAAGGCTTTTGCAATTTCAACATTATTAAGTTTTTTGAAGATGCAAAACTTAGGCCAAAACCTAGAGCAGCAGTTGTATATTTAACTAACACTTCATCTGATAAATTAATTACAAAATTGTTATTAGGATGCTTTGTCCAGTCACTATTTTCAATTAAATTGTCTAATTTTCTTTGTAGTTTATTTTTGAGTTAATTACAAATTCTTCTGAGTTTATTATAGCAATGATCATTCTGATGGAATGACCTGATTAAAAGAGTATTTTTTGTTTCTCAATATTTTGAAAGCTTCCTTCTCCTGTATTTTAGTAATTTCAATATGTTTCTGAAGAATAATTCCCATGAAATCATCAAAAGGACGATCTCTCATGTCAGGGAGTCTATTGGGTAAAAGAGATTTGGGCAGAACTTGTTTATTTAAACAATTTTTAAAAAAATTAAGTCGAATTTATAATTAAACAATTTACTTCCATTAATCCATCTTTACCTTACATGTATGGAATAAAAAAACACACAAACCAGGTAATCCAATTAGACCAATTATTAGCTCCATAGGATCAGTTTCGTATAAATTATCCAAATGGCTTGTTAACATTTTCAGCCCTATTGTTGGTAAAATTTCTAACTTTAATATTAAAAACAACTTAGATTTAGTTGATAAATTAAGCTCCTTGACTGACCTAAATGATTTTAACATGGTTAGTTTTGATGTTACTTCCTTGTTGACGAAAGTTCCTGTTGATTATTTATTAAGTTTCTTATCTGAAGAACTCGTTAATTATGATTTACCATTGCCAGTTCCTGCCACCATTAAACTTATTAAACTTTGCATTGTTGATGCAAAATTTGTATTTAATGATAAGTTTTACACTCAGAAATTTGGTATGGCAATGTGAAATCCTCTTTCACCTGCTCTTAGTAATCTATACATGGAATTTTTTGAAACAAGATTGCTTAACACAATCCTCCCTAATAGAGCAAAATGGTTCAGATATGTTGACGATATTTTATGTCTTATGCCCAAGAATGTAGATATACACCATTTCCTTGGCAAATTATATAGCTTAGCCCATTCTATAAACTTTACTGTTGAGTTTGAGGAAAATAACTCATTGCCTTTTCTAGATGTTTTAATTATTAAGAGTAATAATGAATTCGAATTTAAAATTTACAGAAAACCTACAAATAACTGTTCCTATGTACACTATTATTCTTCCCATCAAGATAAAGTTAATCTGTCTGTTTTCTCATCAATGTTTTTGAGAGCTTTACGTATTTGTAGTCCAGAGTTCATAGATGAAGAAATATCCAAAATTTATGAAATAGCCATTGATCTGAAATACCCGAGAAATGTAATTGATAAATCATTTAAAATTGCTAGAAATACTTTTTACAACCCAAAAAGGGACAACCAACCTTATTCATCTAAAAATATGTTAGTTCTCCCTTACCATGAAAACTTGGCTGATATGCCTTCTCTTCTTAAGACTTTTAATATTAAAGTTGTATTTAAAAATCTTGATGCAGTAAAAAAAGTTCTGATAAAAAATTCCACCCAAAATGCCGACGGATGTGTCTATAAGATTCCTTGTAAAATTTGCGATAAAGTTTATTACTGTCAAACTAGTAAAAATCTCGAACTTAGATTAAAACAACATAAATATAGCATTAGAACTGGACAAGATTCCAATGCTCTATTTATTCATGTGAGAGATTTTAACCATCCAATTGATTTTCAAAAAGTTGAGAAAGTTGTATCAAGCAAGTCCCTGGTTGACAGAAATATAATTGAATCTTGTTTCATAAAAAGCAGTTTTGAAAATAATATGAACATTTCCTTAGGTTTATATAAATTAGACTCATTTATAATTAATAAAATTTGGTTAGAGTTTAATAATACATTGGACAAATAATAAACCTTATTTCTTGGTAGAATATTTTGTTAGTGGGATGTCGTGAGGACCTGTCTGGTTGGACCAGCGGACGTACTGCAGTGTTCCTCTTTTCTTATGAGTCTGGTATTGTCGCGCATCAGGTGTTTCTTTGTTGTGGGGGTTGACTGTGAGGTGTAGTCTAAGCCCTTTTAATTGCCTTCCTTTGATGTATTACTTTTATAGTTCCTTGACAATGTGAGTAGTAACGAAAGCGCATGGAATTTCGCTTACTCTTTCACAGTGGTTGTTTTGCATATTTTAAAATCACCTGTTTACTGTGATCTTATTGCATATATATATATATATATATATATATATATATATATATATATATATATATATATATATATATATATATATATATATATATATATATATATATATATATCGTGCCGAATATGTAAAACTGGTCAATTGGCAAGAACTCATATAAAATTAAGTCCTTTCTGAAATTTTCTCTTATACGTTTAAAGATATATTTTTTCATTAATGTTAATGTAAAAAAAATTAATTTTGCATCAAAAGAATCTTAGAAAGCTTACCTAACCTTATTATAACAAGAACAATTTATTTTAGCCTAACCGAACTAAATATATTTTAGATTTGTTTACAATAATTTAATACTAAACAAACACAGTGAAATATATTTTTTTCGTTAGGTTCAAAATGATTTTGGCGAAATTATTGCATACACAAATTCTCACTTGTCCTATTTGGCAAGATGAGGGTTGCTATTTAAGCCAAGATGGCAAGTTCTGCCTATTCGGCACGACATATATATATATATATATATATATATATATATATATATATATATATATATATATATATATATATATATATATATATATATATATATATATATATATATATATCATGTTATATATGATATACATTACCAGCAAGTTAATGAGTAAAACACATGCGTCACTTTTGGTATCTTTATTAGCTAATCTTTTTCACCTCCGCATCAAGATTCATGAATCTAATAGAGATTTGTAGATGAATGGTTCAGAGAACCGACATGTTGATAAATTAGACACATGTGCAACTCTTGGGTATCTTTATTGAGGAAACGTTTCGCCACACAGTGGCTTCATCAGTCCATACAAAGGAGAATCTTGAAGAACAGGAGAATGAGGTAATCAGTCCCTCAACCTTGAGTCGATGTGGTCAGTCCATCAATCTTGAATAGAATACAGAGCTGAATTACAATCAGGAGAATTGAAGAAGTGTAGAGGTAATATGAATTAATTATTCTATATACCTTATTTTTTTTTATATTTTATTTAAAAACATACATAGTACAAAATATACACATAAAAACTGTTTTTGTCCAAAAAATGGACCAAAAACAAAACTTACACAATTATAATCTCACCACAAAATATGCCTAATCCATTGAACTAAAAACTTTTACACACTAGTAGCCCTCACTCAAACCCTTCAATGTGCAGGATGATAGACCCTGGCAGCCACATAATAGTGGCAACCCGCCTGTGCATGTACTTAGCCTGAAACAATGTGTATATATATATACATGACATGACAACGTTTATAACCTAAATCAAAAACAATCATATTATTTATTGCCAGTTAGTACATACAAACTAACATAGATCTTAGCATTTATCAACTTACATTTTATAAAATTCATATATAAAAACTAACAGAATACACTATGTATAAAATATCAAAATTTGTCCAAAAAAAATGGACCAACAATAACTTTTACACAGTACAAAACGTCGAAAACATCTTATGCTAAATATAAAATTTTTACAACGTTAGATTCAGTAATATGTCTAATATATAAACTTCACGCAAACTTATAGATGCATTATGGGTTTAATACTAAAGCCATTTAATAAAAAAAGAACGTGTAATGAAAATAAAAAACAAACCTCTTACCCCTTCCCAGCTGCTAAATTACATTATACACACTGAAGAAAGACAGTGAAAAATCAAACAGTAAAAAACCTACCACCCCTTTTAACCCCAGTTCACCATATTGTACATCATCTCACCATTGTTCATTTTGTTAACTACATCACAATTGTTATAAAAAACCGACTGCTATTCTCACATCACAAATGATATTAATACAAGAACACAGTATCGGATCCTCACATACTATATAAGAGAAAACAGTGTCACAAAATTTAACGCACTGCACATTTTAACTCTGCGCGTAAGCAGACAAAAAAAAAATCTCCATGAAAATTATACTATCATGTAACAAAAAAGTCTAAAGAAAAACACAAACAAAAAACCAACTCGGGGAGAAATTTGATACATATTCTTGTACAACTAAAAACCAAAGTGAAACCTGTTATTCATTAACATGACTTGACATTATATGGTACCAGCTCTAAAGAGCATAATATGTGTGATACCGTCACATCCTTCAAAATTCAACACCCTCCTACCCCAATCAGACCTCCTCACCCTACCTGAGACAAAAACAAACCTGATTTCGGACTACAAGATTGCACAATATAATATGTTAACCCTAACACATATATGAAGCTTTCCAAAAGTAAGCTAAAAAAAACATTACATAGGCATATGAAAACCTAAAAAAAACTACATAAAGCAAATTAAACAACAGATACATGATATAAACATGAGATCGACACCATGCCTAACCCTTCTAGGGTAGGGTAGGTGCCTGAGCCCGAGCCTTTAGCTCATAAGACTGTCATTCCCATTTCCCCCCTTGGGGCGGGGATGGCATAGCTTGTGGCTAGGCAACAGTTGGTCCCAAAGATGAGGAGGTTTGTGCCTCCTCCCATGGGAGACTTTCTCAAACTCCCTAAAGAGGGAGCCGGTTGGAAAAGGCCCGGGCCCGGAGAATACCGGCGAATATTTAATAATAATAATAAATAAACATGAAAACAGTTTATTTTCAAACACCGGTATCGCGAAAATCAAATTGTTTATAGCAAATTCCTGTAGTCAATTAAATTAACCAGATTCGTCCACATCATAAAAAACCAACATCCAGGTCCAAGACACCTCAGAAAGCCCCCCCCCCCCCGTGCCATCCCCTGACACTACACCAACCTCACTCTCCCTATTCATACTCACATCCTTACCTAAAGTCATTAAGTCAAAACCTCAGGCTATCAGCCGTATGTCTTCAGTTCACCCCCCCTACCCCCCCCCCCCCCCTCATACTTGAAGACTGTACACACACATACACTACTACCATTCACACTTTCCACATTCACTCTTCACGGGAAAACAACCCAATCCAGCTCTAACCTACACCCAACCATAACATTTCACCTACCGTCAGATTATGATAACCCAAAGGAAAACTATTTACCCACAACCTCCCATATAATAGCCTATTCCTGCAAACCGTTCGATACACACTCGCCGCAAGCGCCTGCACCCTACAATCACCCACCACCTCCCTCATACCCCAAGACACATACAAAAAATTTGCCACCACATACATCACTGCCCTCTGAATGTCCTTGGAAACCCCGCCCACATCAAAAAGCAAAGCCCTCAAAGTCGAAATGCTTCTCCCCGCCCCGCCCCCCCCCCCCCGCCACTATACCCAGGACCCTCGCTAACTATTTCCTTACAATCCCCAAGTTTTCGCAAAAATATACAGCATGAACCGCCATCTCCTCCTCCCCACAATGTAAACAGGTGCCGTCACCTACATACCCCATTCGATATAGCACCGACCTTGAAGCTACAGTTCCCATAAAAAACCTATATGTTGATAAATTAGACACATGTGCAACTCTTGGGTATCTTTATTGAGGAAACGTTTCCTCAATAAAGATACCCAAGAGTTGCACATGTGTCTAATTTATCAACATGTCGGTTCTCTGAAGCATTCATCTACAAACCTGTCAGACACTGCAACTTCTTGGGATCTTAAAACTTAGGAATTCTTTGCTTGCCTAATTCTTGCGCACGACCTACTTCCACATTGAACAAATGTGACACAACCTATGACTGCTGCACCTCTCCTGCCATACGGTTTATAAGCTGCTTCTCCGCTCATATGCCGTATTCTATTCAAGATTGATGGACTGAACACATCGACTCAAGGTTGAGGGACTGATTACCTCATTCTCCTACATATGGACTGATGAAGCCACTGTGTGGCGAAACGTTTCCTCAATAAAGATACCCAAGAGTTGCACATGTGTCTAATTTATCAACGTGTCGGTTCTCTGAACCATTCATCTAAAAAAACCTATATACCACTTCACAAACCCTCGGCTTTAATCTAATCTTCCTAAAATCTTCCCAAATGCCCCTCCAATCATACATCGGATATGTAGCTACACCCTGTAGCACACCACCCTGCCTATCTGTTCTCCCCAGCTTACTGACCCTTACTTTTTTTGCATCCCGTATTGTCAACAAATTACGCACCATATCTTCACACACCAATAATGCCTTCCCCTTCCACCATTTCCTCACATCCTCCATGACCTCTCCCACCCTTATTCCTCTCTCCCCTCCCGCCCTCAGGTACCGCTGCTTCACATACACTGCCTTCACTCCTGTGTCCAAAGGTATAAGACCCAGCCCACCCTGCCGCACGCTCGTCATCACCATCTCCTTCCTTAGCCATGGCCTGCCATAACCCCAAACATACCTCAAAACCACCCTCTCCAGTTCCTGAATATTACACGACCTCAAAGGATATACTTCTGCTACTCCCCACACTTTACTATACACAAGTGTGTTTACTACCACCACCGTCTGCTGCAATGTTATATCCCCGGCCTTCCACCCTTGCATCCTGCCGATCGCTCTGCTCACAACATCCTTTGAGTTTGTTTACTGTGCCTCCCCAGCATCCGCCATGTACACAACCCTGCAGATCTAGATTCTATCCACTACATTCCACCCATACAGTTCCCACAAACACCCCCCCACCCACATACCTACTTCCAATAACTTTGACTTTGCCCCATTAACCCTCATCCCTGTCGCCCCACCAAAGATCTTGATTATACGTCCCACATTCCCCAATCCCATTTCCCCTCCCACCAAAACTGTGGTGTCATCCACATACCCCACAATTCCACATCTGCCAGGACCCTCCTCTCCCCTTTCCCACACTCCTTTCTCTATAAGCCTATAAAATGGGTCTTGCATGCATGCAAAAAGGATTTGAGACAAGGGACAACCCTGTCGCAAACCATTCCCCATCTGCACCGGCAAACCTAACTTCCCATTAACCTGCACTCTGACCCTCGCAGGCATATACAAAGTAGTTGCCCATCGCACAATCTCATCCCCAAAACCCTGTTTTTGTAAAATACTCCACAACATACGTCTATTCACACAGTCATAAGCCTGCTTCCAATCAATCCCCGAGATTCTTCCCCCCTTGTCTACCCTCCACAAAATCCCTAATTCTCCCATGCCCCTCACGCATACTTCGACCCGGGATCCCACACTGTCCTCTATGTGGAACACGGTCAAGCACCTTTTTCATGCGATTACCTAAAACCTTTGCGAAAATTTTATAATCAGCACACATGAGGGAGATCGCCCTATAGACACCCAGGGTTTCCCCCCTCCTTTGTAAACCAAAACAACTACCTCCGTGCCCTGCGATTCCCCCATGCTCCCCCGTCCTTCATACAGTTAAGCAACGAGACCAGACATTCCTTCAGACAATCCCAATGTGTAATATAAAAATCGTGAGGAATTCCATCAATCTCCGGTGCCTTTCCCCTCCTCCCACTCATTACCGCCTCCCCCACCTCCTCCTAACTGATTCTACCCTCTATCATCTCTCTCTCCTCCTTCCTTAAAATACCCCGAATTCCTTCCCTTATAATCTCTCTCTCCCTCCCTCCACCCTCCCCCTGCTTAAAATTCTCCCTAAACCAATAATCCGCATAATTACTCATTCCATCTTTTGTTGGAAGTTCCTGCCCCACCCTATAGCCCCCCACCCATTGCCCCACCTCTAATCCCATAATTGTAGTTATCTGCTGCCTTTCCCTAAATCTCCTCAAAACGCATCCTGACGGTTTGTCTCCCCATAGGACCTCCTCTAATCCTTCCCTTACATGTAACGCATCAAAACGAGAATTTTGCATATCCCTCAATCTTCCCCTTAAAACCTCTATTTCCCCATATCTAGCCTCCCCGCCCTCTTCATAAAAACCATTGAGCTGCCCCTCAAAATATTTTTGTAAACCAAACCCCCACTGCGCCTCATCCCGTCCTCTATGCTGATAATACTCCTTTATTTGCAATTTAGCATACTTCTCCCACCATTCCAATACATCCTCTTCTTTGTTGCGTGCCTCCCAGAGGTGCCACCACCATTCTCTAAAAACCAACCCCTTCCCCTCCTCGTGAAGTAACCTCACATTCAGTTTCCAATAACCCACATACCTACGAACCATCCCGTCCCATGCCACCTCTTCCAAAATGACTCGATGGTCCGAAAAACCTAAATCTATCGTCGTTACACTGTCTACTGTAATCTCTCGAGTTATATATATATGGTCCAACCTAGCTGTATAACCCCTCCTCATAAACGTGTGCTCCACTCTCCACCCATCTCCCCTGACTATGTCAAAAACCCCTGCGTCCCTCAACGAATCCCTCAACGCTCCAAGCACACACCCTGCACCTCTTGGCTCCACATCCTTAGTTCTGATTACACGGTTCCAATCCCCTCCTACTATAGAAACCATGGGTAAACCCCGCAAGTAGAAAAGCAAAACCTCCCTTACAAAAGTCACCTTTACCCTTATACTGCTATCAGCCGGCATATATATCCCTAGAAAACACACTCTAATCTCCCCCCATAGCCCCTCCACCTTCCCCTCCCTTCCTCTTCCCACAGGAGCACTTGGAATGGGCTGGATTCCCTCACTGCCACTGCCACCCCACCCTTTAATTTTCCTGAGCTGCCTGCATACATCCTAAAACCTTTCAGCCTCAAATCTCTACCACACTTAAAATTGTGTTCTTGAATAAAACACACATCAATATTAAAACGCCTCAAAACATCCTCTAACCATACACGTTTTACATGAGCCCTAAGGCCATTCACGTTTATCGTTAGACACTTAAAGATTCAGAAAGGGGGGTTTTCCTCTATGTTTCTGTGGCCTGTCCATTACACTTTTTGCTGTGCCTGTTTTTTCCCGTGCACTCTTGCCTGCCTGGACCCCCTCCCCCCATGTGTACTACCCTGCCCCTTCTTAGTCACTCCCGCCCAACTCTTCTTACCAGTACGCTGAGCTGGAGTAATACACTCGTCATCCGACGATCCTCCAGCTTTTTTTTTAGATGTACTCTCAACCTCCATATCAGTATGGTCACTTCCCCTGTGCACCTCAGCCTCCACTTGCTGCACCTGCAACATGCCAGACTCTGACTCCTGAGGCCCCTGGACCCGTTCACTCTGGTCTTCCTCAACCATCAGAATTCTCCCGTCTACAGGAGGGATCTCCTCTGCTGGCTAGTCCAGAAAAGACTTGATTATCTCCTGCAGGGGTTCAGGTAAAACCTGTAGGTCACCGGCCTCCCCCACCCCTACAGGCTGCTGTTCACCACCAGGGTCTGCCTGTGTGGGAACGTCCGAAGCCACTGGAAACGTCACAAATTTCTCCCGCTTCCTCCACTTCGTCCGCCCAATTACCTTTACCTACTACACTCACAACCTCATGCAAAGATGCCACCTGAGACTCTGTGACAACTGGCAGGTCCAAAGACCTTGGCGCTGCTGCCCTACCACACCCGGCCGCCATGTGGTCATAAGCGCCACACAGGCGACACGTCTTGCGTTGTCCCGCGTAGGTCACAAACACCTGTGTCCTGAAATCCTCCAGGACAACATACGATGGAATAGGTCGTCTCAAACACATCTTAATTGCGTAGGATCCTGCAGGCAGCCCTGCATAGATTCCATCCGTCCATCGACCCAAAATCGTAGCATGCACTTCACCACATCGTTGAAAAGCCTCTCTAATATCCACTTCATCCACTTCAAAAGGGACATTTCGTATCCTCACCCAGGTGGAATATTTTGAAGCATCCCTCAGGCGTACCTCCAGTCCAGATGAAACGAAGATGGACTTCTCCTGGTATCTTGTCACCGTCCTTTCATAAGCCTCTACATTGCAGAACTTTATGAAGATTCGTGAAGAGCCATTAAGCGCTATTCCATGTAGTTCATCGTTCTCAATGTTAAAGGTGTCCCGTATGATCGTTGGCAATAAGACAGAGGCGTTCGTCGGATAAATTGTTCCTTTAACTAGGTCAACACACACAGTATTGCTCCTCCTGCTGTAACTGGTCGCCATCTTGGTGAAAACAGGAAGTTGCGCAAACAGAGAAAGCAGGAGATTTTGTGCAGCACGTCCACACGGCCCGAGAGCGATGAGGACAATGATATATATCTTATTAAGTGACAACCAGTCTCTTCCAGCAAAGTTGATGGACTCTAATTCATTTCTGTGTGTAAGATAACGTTTCCAGCACAAACATATTTTTCGATAATAAAGATGCACGTGTTTTGTACACCTGCGCAGGTGCATAAAGTGTAATTTGTCTGTTCATGTTAACTCTACCACATACAATGCTAAACATTGTATTTTCTTCTCTTTACAGAGCTACACGCTGCCACCTACCACTGAGTGCCGCTAGGAGGTCCAGTCTTCATGTTAGTGCTCAAAGTAACATTCACTGCTTTCAACAATTTTATCAGCTCTTTATTAACAGCTGATGCTAGAATCATCATCGCACTAAGCTTAATAAACGATGCTAATGTATCAAAGTCATGGATGACTTTATGATCAATAACATCGTATTGAGGAATGACATTTATTATCTCTGTTGTTTTATTACTACGGTTTCCTATTATACTGATATTCTTTAACCTGTGTATTATTTACCTGTTAGAACTGATATTACTCACTCGCTTATACTTATATTACCTGATGTTATGTTCAGTCACTTTTACCAACATGGGTATTTTATGTTGGTAATGCCTATTTACTACATTCCAAGCAAGAACAATGGGGAGTGTCTTATGTCGTTTTGTCTTCCAGAACATTGGTATCAACCTCATATTGTAGTTCCCAGTGGTGGCTGCCTTAAGTTGTACATCCTGCTAGAACAACGGCGGTTACTTAATGAAGAACATCCTGTAAGAAGTAATAAATGCAGGATTACCGACAGTATGTTAGGTAAAAGAACACATGTGCAATTAATGTGACATTTTATTGTGGCAACATTTCACTGTCCAGGAGATTTGTCAAGCCGTTACCCGTTACAAAGCTCCTTGAGAGCGAAACGTCGAAACAAGGAAATGTTACACTAGTTTCACCTGTGTACTTTTAGGTAACACTCTGTAAGAACATTGGTGGCAACCTAACATTGTAGCTCACAGTTAGAATAGTGACTGCTGACAGAAGTGACCGCCAGCATGGCAGAACATTAAAAGTAAAAGCTGTATTGCACTGTATTCCATGCATGAAGAGACAGTGCTGCCTTTTTTTTCCATCTCTTAAAATTCAGTGGTGACATCCTAATGTAACCCTACAAGTAGAGTAGTGGCTACCTACCCTCCCACAGTAAGTGTTGTGAGCGCCATAAGTTGTACCATTGCAGGAAGAATGGTGGATAAATTATATTATTCCACTCTAGATTGAGAGCTGGCAGTAATATGTTGTACCTCCCCCTTTCCCTTGTAAGTAGAGAAGTTCTACATTATGTTGTACCTCCACATGTATATTGGTAACTGATTCATATTGTATCTCTGCAAGTAGAGTAATGGCTGTCGCATGTTGCTTCTCCTGGAAATAGTGATGGATGATATATGTAAGTAGAATAATGAATGCTTTCTGTTGTGCCCCCTCTGCAAGCAGAGTGGTGGCTGTCTTATGTTGTACCCTCTGCAAGCAGAGTGGTGGCTGTTTTATGTTGTACCCTCTGCAAGTAGAGTGGTGGCTGTCTTATGTTGTGCCCCCTCTGCAAGCAGAGTGGTGGCTGTCTTATGTTGTACCCTCTGCAAGCAGAGTGGTGGCTGTCTTATGCTGTACTCTCTGCAAGCAGAGTGGTGGCTGTCTTATGTTGTGCCCCCTCTGCAAGCAGAGTGGTGGCTGTCTTATGTTGTACCCTCTGCAAGCAGAGTGGTGGCAGTCTTATGTTGTACCCTCTGCAAGTAGAGTGGTGGTTGTTTCATGTTGTACCCTTTGCAAGTAGAGTGGTGGTTGTCTTATGTTGCACCCTCTGCAGGTAGAGTGGTGGCTGTCTTATGTTGTACCCTCTGCAAGTAGAGTGGTGGCTGTCTTATGTTGTATCCTCTGCCAGTAGAGTGGTGGCTGTCTTATGTTGTACCCTCAGCAAGCAGAGTTCTGGCTGTCTCATGTTGTACCCTCTGCAAGCAGAGTGGTGGCTACCTGGAGGCTACCTGGAGCGCATTCCGGGGATCAACGCTCCCGCAGCCCGGTCCACGACCATTCCTCACGGTGGATCAGGGCCTGATCAACGAGACTGTTACTGCTGGCAGCACGCAATCCAACGTACGAACCATAACCCGGCTGATCCGGCACCGTCTTTAGGTATCTGTCTAGCTTCCTCTTGAAGACAACCAGGGGTCTTCCTGTAATGCCCCTTATTGCTGGTGGGAGGCTGTTGAACAGTCTTGGGCCCCGGACACTTATTGCGTTTTCTCTTAATGTACCAATGACGCCCCTCATATTCACTGGGGTTATGTTGCATCGCCTGCCATGTCTTTTGCTTTCGTATGGAGGGATTGCTGTGTGCATATTAGGGACCAGTCCGTCCAGAATTTTCCAGATGTAGATTATGATATATCTCTCTCTCCTGCGGTCTAGTGAGTACAAGTCAAGTGCTTCCAGGCGCTCCCAGTAGTTAAGGTGTTTGATGGAACTTATACGTGCAGAAAAGGTTCTCTGTACATTCTCTAGTTCTGCAATTTCACCTGCCTTGAATGGGGATGTTAATGTGCAGCAGTATTCCAGCCTAGAGAGAATAAGTGATTTAAGTGTCTTATGTTGTACTCTCTGCAAGCAGAGTGGTGGTTGTCTTATGTTGTACCATCTTCAAGCAGAGTGGTGGCTGTCTTATGTTGTACCAACTGCAAGCAGAATGGTGGCTGTCTGATGTTGTACCCTCTGCAAGCAGAGTGGTGGTTGCTTATGCTGTACCATCTTCAAGCTGATTACTGACTGGTTTATGTTGTTCCTTCTGGAAATAGGGCACCGACTGCCTTAATCTGTGCTTCCACTAAGTGTTAAGTGTTAATCTGCTCTAACCCCTTGCAAGGGGTGAAGACTGCCAATTGTTTTGCCTCTTGTATGTAGATTTGTGGCTGCTTTACGTTTTACTCCATAGCTGAAACATTGTTGTCTGGCTAGAAGAGTGGAGACAGCTTCATGTTGCACCCCCATCCTGCAATTAAACTGATAGCTGTTTAATTCTGTATCTTCTGGTATTACCTTCATGCATGTAGAGTGCTGGATTTTAATGTTGCCCCGCATGAAAGTTTAATGATGGCATCGTTGTTATACCTCTGCAAGAAGAATGGTGACTGCCTTATGTCATACACCCAACAAATATTCTGGTGTCTGGGATATATGCATCCTTCAAGCAGAGTGGTGGCTTATTTTGTACTTCATGCAAGTACAGTTGTGGCTTTTTCTTATTGAGACCCTGCAAGTAGTGCTGGTGGCCTTATGCTTCACCCCCTGCAAGAAAAGTGGTGGTATCATAATGTTCTAATTCTGCAAGTAGCGTGGTGGCTTCCTTTTATTGTTCCTTTGGAAGCAGAAAGGTGGCATGTTTTATATTGCTAATCTGCGATACAGAAGTATCTGCAAGAAGCGTAATAGTTTCCTTACATTTCTCGTCCTGCAGGATGATGGATGGCTTCATTATGGTGTATCCTCTGCAAATAGAGCAGTGGCTAATTTTTATTATAGGCCTTCAAGTATTGGAGGCTGCATTATGTTGAACTTCTGCAAGTATTGCAGTGTAATCTGTTTGACGTTTTCCCTGCAAGTAGGAGGATACCGACTTCGTGTCGTACTCCAGCAGAGTAGTGTGCTGAAGCAGGATATAATATCGAGGACCGAAAGGAGTAAGGCGATGGATGCAGGACTATCAAATGACAGCAAGAGGATTGAAGGAGGGGAAAGTGCTTAAAAGTCTCTTGCAGAAGTGATATCAGGCCTCCGGGGTGTCCAGCAGATGATAAAGGAAGCAACAAAGCTGATGCTTAAATCGGATCCAGAGATATGGAGGGAAAGAAATGGGAAGAGAGGGAGAGGTCAATATTTATGGATTGATTTCAGGAGGCTGAAAGAACAACCTATGATGAAAGAAGAACTGAGAGCATCATCGCAATAACAGGAAGGAAGGACATGTCTGAGCTAACAGATTTTCAGACTGGGGGGGGGATTCGAGGGAAAAAAATTGCTTCATTAAATTGACATTCAAGTCAGAAATGGTATGGAATAGCATCTTTCAACAGAAACCAATGAAAAAGGACTTCTGAGAATATCAGCGAGTGTACCCTAACCGCAACAGAACACGAAAAGGATGGGAACAACTGAGAGTAAAGGTAAAGACATCAGTGAAAGGAAAGAGAGACAGGGCAGGCATCAACAGACAGCAACACCAGACACAAAAGATTTTAGGCTCCCCTACTGCCCCATACAAACCAAACATAACCAGAAACAAGCCACACTCCACAACCCCAGCCCCTCCCCCTCCCTCCCAGCATTAATAAAACCATTACAGCAACCTTCCGTAATATCCTGCCCTGCCTTCCACACCCCAAGGCCGTACCAACCCCTCCCACCTTCAGGAATTCAGTACTGGAAAGAAAGCTGGAATAACAGTTAAGAGTGAAGAGAGGCAAAAATGATTATTGGGGCAGCCCTGGACATCATATCACTCACAGAGACAAAACTCATGGGGATAATAACATTTGCAATTTTTGCAACTGAATATCACATCCTGAGGAAAGACAGAAGGAGCATTGGGTAGAGGAGCAATTCCACTGCTCATCAAAAAACAGTGGAGTTTTGAAGACGTGGGAGGAATGGACAGGGGGAGAAGCAGATGACTTTATAGTAGGAATACTTCAGACTGTGAGTCCAAAGGTGATGGTAGCAGTGATGTATAACCCGTCACTGAACAACAAGAGACCAAGACAAGAATACGATAACAGCAATCTATACTCTAGCTTAGGTGGCCAAAATGTCCCACATGGGTAGAGCAAAGTTAATTATCATTGGGGATTTCAACCACAAGGAGTCATATGGGGGACCAGAAACATGGCGGGCTAATATGCTGGAGTCTGTACTGGAAAACTTCATGCACCAACATGTTAGGAATACAACCAAAGAGTGAGGAGAGGAGAGGATGTACCAGCAAGGCTGGACTTCGTGTTCACCTTGAACAGTTCAATATTACACACGAAAAGCCCATTGGCGCTAGTGATCACATCCTGAGTTTCAAATAACAAACCACAGGGAAGCAGAGAAATTGATACCAAGGGGTAACAGAAAATATTAAAAGACCAGAGTGATCCCATGGGTTACCCTGAGGTGTAAAGAGGCCAGAGCCAAGTGTGCTAGAGCAAGGAAAAAGTATAAAAGGCAAAGGACTCAAGAAAACAAGGAGCTGAGTAGAAGAACCAGAAATGAATATGCATGGATAAGAAGAGTTGCCTAGAAGCAATAATAGAATCATATAGCATCAAAAGCCAAATCTGACCCAAATTTGTTATAGTCACATCAGGAGGAAAACAACAGTTAAGGACCAGATAATCAGAATGAGGAAGGTTGGAGGGGAACTCAAAAAGAGTGACCAGGATATGAAGGGCTTAGTACAAGTGGAAGAGTGCATCAGCAAGTGCTGGACATAACCAAGGAGTAGGTGAAGAAATTGCTAGGTGACCTAGATACCTCGAAGGCGGTGAGCTCAGTTAACATATATCCGTGGATCCTGCGAGAGGTAGAAAAAAACTGAGTTAACCGCTAGCAGCAATCTTCAATAAATCTATCGAAACATGGCCACTGCTTGAGGTGTGAAAGACAGCAAATCTAGTCACAGTTTTTAAGAAAGGAGACAGATATGCAACATTAAAATACAGACCAGAGTCAATGAAATGTACACTATGTTAAGTCATGAAGAACATTGTCAAGAGAACAGTGGTAGAGCACATACCTGACAATCAGCACGGCATCAGGGATGGGAAACCCTGTGTCACAAACCTACTTGACTTCTAGGACAAGGTAACAGAAATAGGACAGAATGGAGAGGGAGAGAAATAGAGAGAGAGAGAGAGAGAGAGAGAGAGAGAGAGAGAGGGGGGGGGAGGGGAGATTGGCAGATTGCATGTTTTTGGACTGTAGGAAGTCTTTCACATAGCACCATACAAGACACTGGTTCAAAAACTAGAGGAGCAGACAGGAATAGTATGGAAAGCACTGCAATGGATCAGGGAATACCTGACAGGAAAGAAACAATGAGTGTTTGTACGTAATGAGGTATCAGATTGGCGCACTTGGGGTTATACAAGCGTCAGTTATGTTATTTCTTGTATTTGTGGATGAAATGATGAAAGGAATAGATTCAGAGGTATCTGTTCGCTGTTGATATGAAGGTAATGAGGAGAATACAGTCGCATGAGGATCAAGTAAGATTACAAGGGAACCTGGACAGGCTGCTAGCCTGGTCCGACAAATAGTTCATGAAACGCAAAGTCATGAAGCTTGGAGAAGGAGAAAGAAGACCGCAGATGGACCACAGGGTAGGAGATCAAAAGCTGTAAACCTCACTTAAAGAAAAGGATCTTGGCTTGAACATCATACTGAACATGTCCTCTGAGGGACACATCAAATAAATAACCCCTGCAGCATATCGTGGCCTGGCATAAATGAGAACAGCATTACATCTGAGTAAAGAGTCATTCATGAAACTGTACAACGTGTACATCAGGCCCATATTGGAGTATGCAGCACCAGTATGGAGGCCACTTCTGGTCAAACACCTTAGTAAAGTGGAGAAAGTGAAAAAAATTGCAATAACACTAGTTTCCGAGCTAAAGGGTAAAAGAAACTTCAACTGAAGACACTAAATGATAAGAGGGATAGGAGGGACATGATAACGGCATACTGAGAGGAATTGAAAAGGTGGACAGGCCTAGAATGTTTCATAAATAGGATACAGGAACAAGGGAACACAACCGGAAGTTGAAAACGCGGGTAAGCCATAGGAATTCTTGGAAGTATTTCTTTAGCCTTATAGTTGTCAGGAAGTGAAACAATCTGGAGAGTGAGGTAGTGGAGGCAGAGTCTATACACAGATTTTCTCCTCGCTCTTACAGCGAGGAGAAAGTGACTTAGAAGCTACTAGCGAAGAGACGGGGCAAGGAACTATGACTCATTCTCTGCAACCACGTATAGGTGAGTACACACATAAGCACACTTTCACACACAAAAAATACACACAGAACAGACACCCAAACACATACAGACGTACACACACAGAGGCACAGAAATAGACACATATTCACTCTCTCTCTCTCTCTCTCTCACACACACACACACACACACACACACACACACAACACACAAACTGAACATAATAACCAGAGACAAGCTGCACTCCACACCCACAGTTCCCACCCCTTACCAGCCTACCATAATATCCAGCTCTTCCTTCCATACGCTCAGCCTGCAGCAACCTATCCCACTTCCCAGAATACAGTACTGTAAAGCATGCTGAAGATATGGTACATCAACTCAGATGAAATAACAAATAAGAATTAAGATTGGAAGCAATCACTGAGACATCTCTAGAAATAAAAGCACTAACGGAGAAAAAGCTCACAGAGATGATAATAGATGCGATCTTCCCGTCTAGATATCAGATCCTGAGGAAAGACAGGGAAACAGAGGGGTTGAGGAGATGCCCTGCTCATCAAAAAACATTCAATAGATTTTTGAGTCGCTGGGAGGATTAGTCAAAGAAGTAGTGGAACGCTTCAGACCAGGGGTCCAAAAGAGAAAATAGCAGTAATGTACAACCCATCACCATGTACCAGGATACCAAGACTCGAGCAGGATGAGAAAAAACAGCAATGGTGGCCATACTAGATGAGGTAGCCAGAAAGACCCAAATAAGCAGGACAAATTTTCTCATCATAGGGGATTTCAACCACAAGCAGATTTAATGGAAAAACCTGGAACCACATAGGGGATCAGAGGGGTGGAGGGCCAAGATGCTGGAGACCATGCTAGAAAACTTCACGCACCAACATGTTAGGGACACAACCAGAGAGAGAGGTGATAATGAACCAACAGGGCTGTACCTCGTATTCACCGTGAGCAGTTCAGACAGGGAATATCACACACAAAAGGCCCCTTGGCACTAGCGAACACATGGTCTTGAGTTTTGAATACATAGTAGACTTAACAATGGAGAGTGAAGTGCAACGAGAACGACTGGAAACTACATAGGAATGAGGCACTCCCTCCAGAGAGTCAGAGCTGTGCCTGCAATGGTTGGCCCTAGGGCGGGAAGAAGCCAAGAGGTCCTGAAAGTGTTCTATATACAAGCTGGCATGTACCACTTTCACTGGTACATGCCAGCCTGTCCTGCATCCTGAATCTAGAAGTTGTGCAGAACACCACGCAGCTCGAACAGTGCTGGGCACGCCGAGATGGACCAACGTAATTACTCTCAACCAGGAGGCATCAACAAGGCATCAATGCTGCCAGAAAGGTAGCCAAGATGGTTCACCAAACAGGGACACAGGATGACGAAGGTGCTTCTAAACCATCAAGGACAAAACTGAAAGGCCTTTTCTGGACGTTTCCTCCCCATGCCGCTTCTCAAGGAATAAGGTTGTGGCTGGGTTGTGGAAGTCTATGTCGTCCCACCTCTTTTAGCACTGGACATTGCAGTAGCTAGATTGCCAGTCGGCAAGGCACTGGCAGTGACATATTGCCAGCATAGTTGTCGCCTAGAGTCCTGAGTGTGAAGTCTACTACACCGATTGTTCCAAGGACCCAAAGGCGGACTGCATGGCAACTGGAATGTTCCACGAAGGGCAAGCTTTTGGATGGCGACTCCCTGACCACTGTACTATTCTGAAAGTAAAGCTGTAAGCCATGTAGCAAGCGTTGCAGTGAGCGATCCAGAAACACATGCGTTCCCCAGTCATTCATACTGACTCAAAATCACCGATACAAGCACTCCAGCACAACAACCCAATACAGAAGACTCTTCAGACTCTCGACGAGCAAGGACAGTACACTACTGTCAACTGGTTTGAGGGAAAAGTTCAACAGATAAGAGTAGCGAGCGAGTATATGGTAATGATAGTTTGATTGCTGGCTGCTTGTTAAGGTAGGGTCAATCTAGCTCCCGCTATCCCCCCCCTTTCTCCCCACCCCGAAAGGTGACGTGTGGGGCTCCAGCCAAACAGTAATCACTCGACTCACAGCTCCCAGCACAACTGGAAGTAAAAGCCTCTGCTCCTATTCTAGTGGATATTGGTTGAAAGGCTCACTTTTGACCAATAATAAACTTAGTCCTTTCAGTTTTAAGCTCCACATGAGACTTTTAGATAGTCACCAACTTTTTTTAAGTATCTTACACTTATCATGGAGAGTGATTTCTTAAGCAGTGGCAAACCTGTCTCTCTTTCCAGCTTGAAATGATAGCTCGGGTCAATTGCCAACCAACGAGTAGTGATGAAGGAGACGGGCTGAAACCGGTCTTGAGACGTCACTTTATGTTCTACCTACCTGATTAATTGTACAGGACACTACCCCTCATCTTTATAGTGGTAAAGAACCTGCATTCCTGTCATCTTGACTGACTATTCAAGGCTATAGACTCTGTGAAGAACTAGTCGTTGGGTTGTCGCTCAATACCTGTGATCCCCCCCCCCATCAGCAACTGCTACAATTTCTAGAAGACGGTGTCAACCTCGACCAGACACCCCAGTATAACTGTATATATTAGTGTTGAATTCAAATGTCATTTTTCCATTTCATTTTTCATTTTTTCTTTAAAGTAGGATACACCTTCATGTTTCAGTGCTTTATCTTTGCATTACTAAATAATAGTGTTTATCTCTGTGAATTATTTCTTTTTTTTTTTTATTTTTTTTTTTATCACACTGGCCGATTCCCACCAAGGCAGGGTGGCCCGAAAAAGAAAAACTTTCACCATCATTCACTCCATCACTGTCTTGCCAGAAGGGTGCTTTACACTACAGTTTTTAAACTGCAACATTAACACCCCTCCTTCAGAGTGCAGGCACTGTACTTCCCATCTCCAGGACTCAAGTCCGGCCTGCCGGTTTCCCTGAACCCCTTCATAAATGTTACTTTGCTCACACTCCAACAGCACGTCAAGTATTAAAAACCATTTGTCTCCATTCACTCCTATCAAACACGCTCACGCATGACTGCTGGAAGTCCAAGCCCCTCACACACAAAACCTCCTTTACCCCCTCCCTCCAACCTTTCCTAGGCCGACCCCTACCCTGCCTTCCTTCCACTACAGACTGATACACTCTTGAAGTTATTCTGTTTCTCTCCATTCTCTCCACATGTCCGAACCACCTCAACAACCCTTCCTCAGCCCTCTGGACAACAGTTTTGGTAATCCCGCACCTCCTCCTAACTTCCAAACTACGAATTCTCTGCATTATATTCACACCACACATTGCTCTCAGACATGACATCTCCACTGCCTCCAGCCTTCTCCTCGCTGCAACATTCATCACCCATGCTTCACACCCATATAAGAGCGTTGGTAAAACTATACTCTCATAGATTCCCCTCTTTGCCTCCAAGGACAAAGTTCTTTGTCTCCACAGACTCCTAAGTGCACCACTCACCCTTTTCATCTCATCTTTCATAGACCCATCCGCTGACACGTCCACTCCCAAATATCTGAATACATTCACCTCCTCCATACTCTCTCCCTCCAATCTGATATCCAATCTTTCATCACCTAATCTTTTTGTTATCCTCATAACCTTACTCTTTCCTGTATTCACTTTCAATTTTCTTCTTTTGCACATCCTACCAAATTCATCCACCAATCTCTGCAACTTCTCTTCAGAATCTCCCAAGAGCACAGTGTCATCAGCAAAGAGCAACTGTGACAACTCCCACTTTATGTGTGATTCTTTATCTTTTAACTCCACGCCTCTTGCCAAGACCCTTGCATTTACTTCTCTTACAACTCCATCTATAAATATATTAAACAACCACGGTGACATCACACTTCCTTGTCTAAGACCTACTTTTACTGGGAAATAATTTCCCTCTTTCCTACATACTCTAACTTGAGCCTCACTATCCTCGTAAAAACTCTTCACTGCTTTCAGTAACCTACCTGCTACACCATACACCTGCAAGATCTGCCACATTGCCCCCCTATCCACCCTGTCATACGCCTTTTCCAAATCCATAAATGCCACAAAGACCTCTTTAGCCTTATCTAAATACTGTTCACTTATATGTTTCACTGTAAACACCTGGTCCACACACCCCCTACCTTTCCTAAAGCCTCCTTGTTCATCTGCTATACTATTCTCCGTCTTACTCTTAATTCTTTCAATAATAACTCTACCATACACTTTGCCAGGTATACTCAACAGACTTATCCCCCTATAATTTTTGCACTCTCTTTTATCCCCTTTGCCTTTATACAAAGGAACTATGCATGCTCTCTGCCAATCCCTAGGTACCTTACCCTCTTCCATACATTTATTAAATAATTGCACCAACCACTCCAAAACTATATCCCCACCTGCTTTTAACATTTCTATCTTTATCCCATCAATTCCGGCTGCCTTACCCCCTTTCATTTTACCTACTGCCTCACGAACTTCCCCCACACTCACAACTGGCTCTTCCTCACTCCTACAAGATTTTGTTCCTCCTTGCCCTATACACGAAATCACAGCTTCCCTATCTTCATCAACATTTAACAATTCCTCAAAATATTCCCTCCATCTTCCCAATACCTCTAACTCTCCATTTAATAACTCTCCTCTCCTATTTTTAACTGACAAATCCATTTGTTCTCTAGGCTTTCTTAACTTGTTAATCTCACTCCAAAACTTTTTCTTATTTTCAACAAAATTTGTTGATAACATCTCACCCACTCTCTCATTTGCTCTCTTTTTACATTGCTTCACCACTCTCTTAACCTCTCTCTTTTTCTCCATATACTCTTCCCTCCTTGCATCACTTCTACTTTGTAAAAACTTCTCATATGCTAACTTTTTCTCTCTTACTACTCTCTTCACATCATCATTCCACCAATCGCTCCTCTTCCCTCCCGCACCCACTTTCCTGTAACCACAAACTTCTGCTGAACACTCTAACACTACATTTTTAAACCTACCCCATACCTCTTCGACCCCATTGCTTATGCTCTCATTAGCCCATCTATCCTCCAATAGCTGTTTATATCTTACCCTAACTGCCTCCTCTTTTAGTTTATAAACCTTCACCTCTCTCTTCCCTGATGCTTCTATTCTCCTTGTATCTCATCTACCTTTTAATCTCAGTGTAGCTACAACTAGAAAGTGATCTGATATATCTGTGGCCCCTCTATAAACATGTACATCCTGAAGTCTACTCAACAGTCTTTTATCTACCAATACATAATCCAACAAACTACTGTCATTTCGCCCTACATCATATCTTGTATACTTATTTATCCTCTTTTTCTTAAAATATGTATTACCTATAACTAAACCCCTTTCTATACAAAGTTCAATCAAAGGGCTCCCACTATCATTTACACCTGGCACCCCAAACTTACCTACCACACCGTCTCTAAAAGTTTCTCCTACTTTAGCATTCAGGTCCCCTACCACAATTACTCTCTCACTTGGTTCAAAGGCTCCTATACATTCACTTAACATCTCCCAAAATCTCTCTCTCTCCTCTGCATTCCTGTCTTCTCCAGGTGCATACACGCTTATTATGACCCACTTCTCGCATCCAACCTTTATTTCTTTGTCTATTCCTTAATTTTCCTGAGAAGCCAGCTTTGGTAATACTGTCTGAAGTTGTTACAGGGCTGAGTAAGCCTTCACAAGTGGCGACCTTGCCAGGATCAACTCTACTGAATCAAGATTCAACTCCATCTCGAATCTATCATTGAAACTTCAACGCCGCATACCTCAGACGGTTACCACTAGCCATGAGTAATCATTCTCTATGGTAGGACTACAGTACAGGTATTTAAAAGATTTGGTGATTGTTATAGTCTCAAGGCAGGATATACTAGTTAGTTCTGTCACCTTTATTTTTGAGCTTGAAACGATTTGGAGGAATAGACTCTAGGGACCCGAGATTTTCCAGTGACAAGTTATTTCATTGAGCTCTATTTATAATATCAAGGGAACTGTCGTAGGACACTCTTTATTTGTTGGTGAGAAGATTGGATGGTCAAGGGACCCCATTCTACCTATTGTTTGCTCGGAGCCAGCATAGAACCCACCGTTTTCATTCACACATACTGTTTAATCGAAGCAAGGATCGAACCCTCCGATTTATTTAGTTTGAGCAGAGCAGGAATTGAACCCTCCATTTTCTTTGATATATCCGTTTCATTTTCCCCTGGTAGTTTAAGTTATTCATGCAAGTATGGAGGAATACCAGTTTTGGATGAACACTGGGAGTAAGTTAGGAATAACGGGGAAGAATTTAGAAGCTTTCATTAGCGCTAAGATCCAGGAAAGAGAAAGAAAGGGGAGAGAGAACCTTGAGAGATGAGAAAAAGGAGAAAGAGAGAATTGAAGAGAGGAGAAAAAGGAGAGAGATCGAATTGAAAGAGAAAACCAAGATAGACAGTTAGAGAGAGAGAAGACAAAAAGGAGCGTGATAGACTTGATCGTGAGGAGACAGCTAAAGTACGTGAGGAACAAGTTTAATTAAGGAAAAGT
Source organism: Cherax quadricarinatus (assembly GCF_038502225.1). Classification (NCBI taxonomy): domain Eukaryota; kingdom Metazoa; phylum Arthropoda; class Malacostraca; order Decapoda; family Parastacidae; genus Cherax; species Cherax quadricarinatus. The sequence continues at coordinate 48,156,457 of NC_091292.1, read as the reverse complement.
TAAATTGAGGAAAGAGCAAAGGATAGAGAATGTGAGGAAAGAGCTAGAGAATGTGAGGAAAGAGCTAGAGAATGTGAGGAAAGAGCTAGAGAATGTGAGGAAAGAGCTAGAGAACATGAGTTAAGAGAGAGAGAGAAAAAAATAGCGAGCTCGAGAAATCTTGCCTTGAATTAGAGAATAAAAAGTTAACTTTTACACAACAACAATTAGAGGAAGGAGTAATTGAACATTATGCAGCTAGTGCACATATTCAAACACCTAATTTACCTCCCTTCACAGAGGGTGAAGACATTACTTCATACATTATCAGGTTTGAAAATACCGCTACCCTCTGTGAATGGCCTGCTGACACCTGGGCTATCAGGTTAGGTATGTTATTTTCTGGTACCGCTTTGAATATCTATGCAACTTTGTCACAGGATATCATATGTAATTATAACCTACTGAAGAAGGCAATCCTTAAAGCATACCAAAAAACCACAAATTCTTATAGGAAAGATTTCAGGTATGCCATCTTACAGCCTGGCCAAAACTTTCAGCAGTTACAGGTAACACTCTTTCATTTGTTCAACTTTTGGATAGAGAGTTCAGGAACTGATCACAGTTATGAATCTCTTAGAGACTTCATGGTCACTGACCAGTTCCTGACAGCTCTTCCTCACCAGATACGAACATTCATTAGAGAACGTAACCTGATTAAAGCTGAGGAAGTTGCTGAGGCCGCTGACTTGTATGCTGAGGCTCATAATTCCTATAAAGATCAAAAGGGATCGAACCCTAAGGGTTCACCTGAACCAAAGATTAAGAAGCCTACAGTAGAAACAAAGTCACCAACATGTCATCGGTGTGGTGGTATCGGACATAAACGTCCAGATTGTCCTTCCAAGAAAATAGAGAAAGTTGGTAGATGTTTTGTTGACTGTAATGACCAAGCACCCTTCTGCTCAGGAGCAGTTAATGGTATAAAAGTCTCAGATATATTACGTGACACTGGATGTACGTGCATCGTAATTTCGGACAAACTGTTCCCTTACTTTAAAACCTCCCGTGTGTCCTCTATTCTTTCAGATTACTTGGGTCGTGAAAATACTTTCCCTGCAATACGTTGTTACTTGAAAATTAAATGGTTCACCGGTTGGACTAATGCGGTACTAGCCCCAATTACTTGTTCTATAATAGTGGGTAACATTAAAGGTGCCGTTCTTCTTTCAGAGGCGGATCTTTCGTCACCACCCGTGGATCTAAGTTTTCCAGCTCCTCTTCCTTGCAAGTTAAATAATCCCCTTAACAATTCCGCACCGGAAGCTGCATTGTCTCGTACTGTTCATTTGGGGGTGGAAACAGATGATACTGCTCTCGATAGTGAGGTAGCAGGAACACCTGTCCACTCGTCAGGTGAAAGTAAGGGTATTGCCTCCGGTACTCTCAATGTCTTGACTAGGGCTCAGACCATAACCCTGGCTCCTCCTCCCTCCTCTTCTCCCACTGTAAGTCCTTTTATTTTCCCAGGTTTTATGACCAAGGATGACTTTGTCAATATTCAGCGCGATTGCCCTTCAATTCGGAAATGTCATCATCAAGCTTATGACAACAAAGTTATCCACGGGAGATACGTATCTCATAAGTTTGAATATATTAATTGTATCTTATATAAATCTGTATTTAAATCTCATTCTTCAGCGATAGATTATTCCCTCCTTGTTGTTCCTAAACCATGTCGAGAGACTGTTCTTCAAATGGCTCATGATTTCCCAGTGACCAAACACTTGGCCCATCGTAAGACGTGGCATAAACTCAAGCACACTTATTTTTGGCCAAGCATGTACTTACAGGTTACAAAGAAGTATAGTTCTTGCAATAGGTGTCAGGTGCTTACTGCACAAAATACACACACTCCTAGTTCCTGTATATTTATTAAATCTAAAACTTCCCTCCTGCAGAAACGAGATACTCCACCATAGAAAAGGAATGTTTGGCCCTTGTGTGGGGTATCTCCAAACTTAAATTTTATTTACTGGGAAAAGAATTTATTTTAGAAACGGATCACAAACTTTTGATATACCTAGAAACTTTTAAGGGAACCAACAGTCGCCTCTTGAGGTGGACATTGGCACTCCAAGCTTTTAAGTTTCATATTATATATATCAATGGTTCATCCAATTATTTCTTTAGTTAAGTCATGACAGTAGATTTGTTGCCTTACGCGACTTAGTATTAGAACTTTCTCCTCGCCTATTCTTCTTATACTCCTTGTCTTGATATGGGGGAGTGTGAGGGAAAAGTTCAACAGATAGAAGTAGCGAGCGAGTATATGGTAATGATAGTTTGATTGTGTGGGGCTCCAGCCAAACAGTAATCACTCGACTCACAGCTCCCAGCACAACTGTAAGTAAAAGCCTCTGCTCCTATTCTAGTGGATATTGGTTGAAAGCTTCACTTTTGACCAATAATAAACTTAGTCCTTTCAGTTTTAGGCTCCACATGAGACTTTTAGATAGTCACCAACTTTTTTTAAGTATCTTACACTTATCATGGAGAGTGATTTCTTAAGCAGTGGGAAACCTGTCTCTCTTTCCAGCTTGAAATGATAGCTCGGGTCACCTGCCAACCAACGAGAAGTGTTGAAGGAGACGGACTGAAACCGGTCTTGAGACGTCACTTTATGTTCTACCTACCTGATTAATTGTACAGGACACAATCCCTCATCTTTATAGTGGTAAAGAACCTGCGTTCCTGTCATCTTGACTGACTATTCAAGGCTATAGACTCTGTGAAGAACTAGTCGTTGGGTTGTCATTAAACACCTGTGACCCCCGCCTCCCCCATCAACAATGGCTACAATTTCTACAAGACGGTGTCAACCTCAACCAGACACCCCAGTATAACTGTACATATTAGCGTTGAATTCAAATGTCATTTTTCCATTTCATTTTTCATTTTTCTTTAAAGTAGGATACACCTTCATGTTTCAATGTTTTATCTTTGCATTACCAAATAATAAAGTGTTTATCTTTGTGAATTATTTCTTTTTCTATTCTTTAATTTTCTTGAGGAGGAGCCAGCCTTGGTAATATTGTCTGAAGTTGTTACAGAGCTGAGTAAGCCTTCACAACTGGATCCCGAGTCATGTTGGCATTCCACGCAAAGACGCAGCAGATGAGACCACTAAGAAGGTCACATATGATATGCGACTGCGTGCCACTATCCACACCAGCCTTCACCAGAGAGTGCAATTTGCAGCCAGGGCAGCCTTGAGCTCAAGCCCGGTCCCATCTGTCCCAGGTCTCGCCTATGGTAAGATATGGCAACATGCTGGGAACCTCCCTCCCCCCCTTCCACCCCCAATACATACATGGACAAGGAAGAAAAGTGTGGTCTTTCACCTACTTCGTCTTGGGTTCAAGACATTAGCGCATGTCATTGAGCAACAAAAACAGTAGCTGTGCAACAACTGTGAGCAAATGGTTAAGTTCCCACTGAGGATATCGAATCAAGAAAAACTTGAAATAGCACATTTAAATTATGATAGTTTAAATTAAGAAAGGAATAGATTTAGAAAAGTATTTAGATTTAGAGAGGGATTAACAAGCGATATGAGCAAATTCACTGATGAAAGGATAATAGATTCAGAGGAAGATGTCACTCAGCTTCAGAAATACTAAGAATAACTCATACCATGATCAGAAAAGTGGCAGATAAGTCAATGAGAGGAAGTCTGCCTGGCAGGTTTATTGGATGTTATGCCTTTTACTGTGCTACATGAATGAATGTCCTGGCTCGTAAGGGAAAACAGCCTGTCTAGGGGTATTTAAAATATTAAACCAGACATCGATCAAGGGCCAAGCTTGTTCCTTCATAGTTAAGCGTTAATTAAATGGTCTATATTTATATTTATTATAAGGGCCAAAAACTAACCGTACACAAATATAACTATACTAATAGCAAACTTACAAATACACTTACAACCACATACAAAATCACTAAACACAAGTACACCTTTACCCGGTACTCACATTAGCTCACTAGCACACTGATACTAGTGGTTAAAAAAAAAATTATGAACAAGGAGGCTCCATGATTATGAACTCCCCCCACCCCCATCCTCCTCCTGCTGGCCTCTTAGTCTGCTGGCAAAACACTACACCAGTACTTTCCCAAAATTTAAACAGGCTCTCCTCATACGGTCTTACAGATAAACATGAGAGCACCAAAACCAATAAAATAACTTATGGCCTAAATTTCCCAAAACTCGCCATCCCTACTCACACAAACACCAAACTATAAAGTCTTAGATCATCTTGCTCTAGCCACTGCGCGTCCAATACTGACACTAAAATGCACCTCACCTGCTGTTGTCCTGTCCTGGCTACTAATAGGCGTCTGATTTCAGAATAAATCCCATAAACAGACATCATATATGGGGGAAAGTTTTTTATACAATTTTTTACAATGCCCTGCAAAATACCTCCTCCCCTACACCTCCGGTCTCACTCAAACTACTCAGCTGCACCCATTGTCCTTTTCGCTCTCAGGCTGACAGGACCTACTGCACAAACGCTCCTCAGTTGCCTGGCTGCAGTGGTGTGAGGTGGTGCTGTCGCAGCTCTGTTGACACCTCAGGAAAATTACTGCTGTCAACATGGCGCTTTCTCATAGGCACCAGATTAATACTATTGGTATTGAGCTTCTCCGGGGGATGATTTCTTCTAGTTCAGCGCAGGTTCTCTTACCTAAGATCATCAGAGAGACGTATGGAATTCAAGATGGAGAATTATATGGTGTAGCTTTAAATGAAGCACATAGAATCTTCGTGAAACTGCTCACTGCAACGGTATATGAATCGTTGGTTACTCGTTTTCAGGACGTGAGTCTTGATGTTACACCTGCTGTACGTGTGAGAATGAGTGATGTATCCAGGCATTATACCTGGATAAAGTTACGTAACGTTCCCTTTGAGGCGGATAAAGCTGATATCAGAAAAGTCTTCGAGAAATATGGGACAGTTCATTTTGCCCAGCATGGTATGTGGTTAGAAGGTGCAAACGCAGGTTTGCCGGAAGGTACTTTTAACCTTAAAATAACAATGAGACATCCCATACCGTCTTACGTTTATCTTCAGGAATTCAGGACACTGGTCATGGTTTTATATCCCGGTCAAAGGCGTACGTGTCGCTTATGTGGTGAGTATGACCACATAGCTGCAGCATGTGAGAAGAACAGACGGGTGCCTGAACCTGTGGTAGAAGACACAGCCGCTGTGTTACGGGTGGCAGGTGAGGATCAATCACCTGAGGGAGGGCGTGGTCGTTTGTGGAGTGAGATGGTGGAACAAGCTTTTAGGACTAGGGGTGAGTCCTCCCCTCAGTTCCCTGCCCCAGAATCTCCTCCAGTGACTTCTGCAGGGATGGTACCACGGGAGGAAGTGTTGGAAATAGAGGAAGAATTGGAAGAAGCTTTGAAGACCTTGTCACTGCCTGAGGAAGGAGTTACATCTGAGCAAGAAGTAGCTGGAGAGTTATCGCTTCCAGCATGTCAATGATGTGAGACTTTGGGGAATGATGATGTGACAGTGGGATTAATAAATCATTGTAAGGTGGATGTTGAGGTTCACCGTGAGGCTTCCCCAGACCATGATAAGGGGGACATGATTGTAACAAGGAAACGGGCAGCTACATCAGACTCAGATGATGTACTAACGCTATAACGTTATAAAGTGATGACCCTGCCAACTACCCGTTTAAAAGGTGCTGTGGGTATTTTAATAAAGGAGACGAGCCCGTTTGTTTTGCAGAGAAGTGAGGGGGAGGGGGGAGGGGGAGGGGGGAGGGTGTTGCGTGTGGATGGGTCATGGATGGGTAAGCGTGTATCTTTTGTAAGTGTGTATGCGCCTGCGGAGAATAGCATGCAGGTAGGGAAGGGTTTTGTGTGCTAGGATCTTGTCTATTTTTTGCGTGCACTTCCGGAAGTAGCAATAGTGGGGGGTGACTGGAATTGCATTATTAGGGCGGCTGACGTAGAACCAAAAGGGGCAGGACATATATGTCTGTAACTCTTAGGGATTTGATGAGGGACATTAGGTTATGTGATGCGTTTGGGGGGTGGGGGGAAACAGAACATACTTTTGTTAGGAAGGGATACGCACCGAGGTTAGATAGTGTATCTTTCTCAAGGGGTTGTTGTGAAATCTTTTAATACCGTTGAGGCGGCTACGTCAGATCATAGGGCTGTAGTGGTGGAAGTAGGGTGGGAGGAGCTGGCGGAAATATATAGGACCTATGGGAAATTGAACATTAGTGTGTTGAGTGATGAAGAAGGTTTGGAGGGTTTTTCTATTCTATGGAAAGAGCTTTACAAGGAAGCTCAGGAGGTGGATGACATTGTAACATGGTGGGATTTTGTGGCCAAAGAAAGGATAAGAAAGTATTATGTGAGGGAGGGTAAACGTATAAACAATTTAAAATATGGGCTTGTGAATTATTTAGAAGATCGATTAAGAGGTTGTTATGGGCAGGGGATGGTTGGTGGTATTTTTCCCATGGACGAAATAGTAGACATAAAAGGGAGATTGCAAACGTTGCAAAATGATCGGTTTCAAGCGGTAAGGGTGCAAGCAGGATTAGAAGAAGTTTTGTGGGGGGACAAGCCGTCAGCGTGTGTTGCGAGATCAAAAGCAAAGGCAGGTGCTGACGGCTATCCCGAGATTAGAGGTAAATGAGACGATGGGGATCTATAGAGCAGGGCAGGAGATAAGAAATACGAAGGGTATGAGTTCATATGTGGATATGTGGTATGAAAAGTACTGGACAAGTGGGGATGTGGATGATGTGGAGTTAGACAGGGTGTGTACATATGCAATGTGCAATTTAGGTAATAGTGATAGGACGGCTTTGGGTGGGGTTATTACTGCCGAGGAAACAGAGATTGCTTTACAGGGCATGAGGAAGGGAAAAGCCCCGGGTATTGATGGTCTACCGGTAGAATTTTATTTACAGCATTGGGCATTGATAGGAAATTTCATGGTTAGGTTATTTAATTGTATGAAGGAGAAGGGTAAGTTGGGAGATAAGCAGAGTACAGCAGTTGTGGTTCTGGTCCCGAAAGGTAAGGGGCAGCCCACCCATCGGGAGTATCGGGCAATATCATCACTATGTGCGGACTATAAGGTTTTTGCAAAAAATTTAGGTAATAGGGTTAAATGTGTAGTGGGGAGGGTCGTTTTGAAATCGCAGTTTGGCCGGAAGGTCGATGATTGAAGGACACGGAATTCTGAGAAGTTTTGTGGAGTCAAAAAGAGGGGGGGAGGGGGCGGCTTTACTGGCTTTGGACTGGCAGGCAGCCTATGATAGAGTGGAAAGGTGTGCACTGCAGGTTATACTTAGGAGACAAGGTTATGGGGAAGAAATAGTTGATTGGGTAAATATGCTGTATAGGGGAGCAAAAATGAGGATACAAATAAATGGGTGTATGGGGAGGGAATTTGCGATGCATAGAGGTCTCAGGCAGGGGTGTCCCATGTCACAGATCTTATTTGCGTGTTTTCAGGACCCCTTTTATAGAATGGTTCAACGTACCGTCAGTATCCAGGGTGAGGGTGGGGTTGAGGGAGAGACGCTTTGGCTGGGATTAATAGTTATGTAGATGATACGACTATTCTGGTTGGTGAAAGGATGTCTATGAAAGTATTGGACGATGTTGTGCAAGTGTTTGAACGTGCCACGGGTATGAAGGTAAACAGTGAGAAGTCAATGATCATGGGGTTGGACACTTGGAAAGGGGGGGGGGTAAGGTGAGTTGTAATGTTGTCAAAAAGTGTGAGGTGTCGCTAAAGATTTGTGGTATTATATACAAGGATGACATGGATGTTGTGCATGAAGAAAACTCGGATAGGTTGTTAGAAAGGATCGTGGGACGTCTGGGTGTTTTGAGGCCCCAGCATCTCACTCTGGCCCAACGTGTGATTGTCGTAAATGTTTTATTGTATAGTAAGGTTTGGCATGTTGCAGCTGTGTTCCCGATTACGGCGACGGCGATTGCCGGAATTTTGAGACGGGTGTTTAAATTTTTGTGAGGATCAAGGTGTGATTGGTTAAGAAGAGAGGTTGTTATGTTACCGGTGTGCCAGGGTGGGTTGGAAATGATGGATCTAAGACGGAGGGCTAAATGTGTGTTTCTTAAGTGGAAGGTATTGCGTGATGGCGGGAAATATAGAACAGGTATATATGAGGTTGAAGAAGTGCTATGGAAGTGTTGAATTGAGGGAATGTGAAATTGTTCTACGGGTCTTGTTGCTGGTTAGAGAACGGAGAAACATTATATCCCATTACCATTTCTGTGATTAGTTCTAAGATATATATGTCTTTGCTATTGTATAGAATCAGCCCAAAGCCATCTGCCTGTTCAGCCTGTAGAGTATGGTATGTCGAGACGCCATACGTAACATGACCGAGCTGTCAGCATAGCTACTGAATATGTTTGCGTAGCATATCTGAGTATTATAGTTAGTACCATCTATATATTTTATATATAAGGTTCCTTGCTAGGCTTAGGGGCTAGCATGTGACGTCACGTGGTGCCACATGTGAGCAGCAGTCACCCTGCCTCGCCCTCAGTTCCCGCTTAGACCCACAGGCAAGAACAGGTAGGCTGGGCCTTACCCTCACGACTCTGCAAATACAAGTGTTACCAGCCATACCCAAGTGTATTACTACACCACCTTTATCTCCTAGAACCCCCACGTTACGGTACAGACTCATATTGTGCGGTGTCTTTTTTTCATTGAAGAGATGTTGCACTACCTGCCGAGTCTTTTGCTTTCGTAAAGAGTAGTATCCCTGTGCAGATTTACGACTATTTCCTCTACGATTTTCCATGCATATTTTATGATGTCTTTCCTACCTGTATTCCGAGAAATACAGGTCAAGGGACTTTAATCATTCCCAGTAACTGAGGTTCAGTGCAGGGATGTGCAGTGAAATTTCTATGTATATTACCTAGGCCTTAAATTTCGCCTGCCTTGAAAGAAACCATTAATGTACAGCAGTACTACAGGTTTGAAGGATATCATTATCTATCCTATCATTTTGCTAGCAGATATGGTAGCGATTTGTTTTAATCTTTGAAAGTGAGATTCTCTGATATTATCTCTCCCAGGTCCTTCCCAATAGCTCTATTGTGTAGGTCGAATTTGCTATATTCTCCTAACCACTTATTATTTCCTCGATTTTTCCATAGTTGAGTAATTAAATTTGTCCTCATTGAACTTCATATTGTTGTCTGTGGCCCATTTAAAGAACATTAGAACATAAGAACATAAGAAAGGAGGAACACTGCAGCAGGCCTGTTGGTCCATACTAGGCAGGTCCTTTACAATTCATCCCACTAATAAAACAACCCAAATTTTCAATGCCACCCAAGAAATAAGCTCTGATGTGAAAGTCCCACTCAAATCCAACCCCTCTCACTCATGTATTTATCCAACCTAAATTTGAAACTACCCAAAGTCCTAGCCTCAATAACCCAACTAGGTAGACTGTTCCACTCATCAACTACCCTATTTCCAAACCAATACTTTCCTATGTCCTTTCTAAATCTAAACTTATCTAATTTAAATCCATTACTGCGGGTTCTCTCTTGGAGAGATATCCTCATGACCTTATTAATATCCCCTTTATTAATACCTGTCTTCCACTTATGCACTTCGATCATGTCTCCCCTCATTCTTCGTCTCACAAGTGAATGTAACTTAAGAGTCTTCAATCTTTCTTCATAAGGAAGATTTCTAATGCTATGTATTAATTTAGTCATCCTACGCTGAATGTTTTCTAACGAATTTATGTCCATTCTATAATATGGAGACCAGAACTGAGCTGCATAATCTAGGTGAGGCCTTACTAATGATGTATAAACCTGCAGTATGACCTCTGGACTTTTGTTGCTTACACTTCTTGATATAAATCCCAGTAATCTATTTGCCTTATTACGTACGCTTAGGCATTGCTGTTTTGGTTTAAGGTTGCTGCTTACCATAACCCCCAAGTCCTTCTCGCAATCTGTATGGCTAAGTTCTACATTATTTAACTTATAAGTGCTAGGGTTATGGACACTCCCGAGCTTCAGAACCTTGCATTGAGCTGCATCTGCCACTTTTCTGACCAAGAATAGAGTTTGTCTAAATCCTTCTGAAGTTTCCTAACATCTACGTTTGAATTAATTATCCTACCTATCTTTATGTCATCGGCGAATTTGCTCATATCACTAGTAATTCCTTCATCAAGATCATTGATATATATTATAAACAACAACGGGCCCAAGACTGATCCCTGTGGAACGCCACTTGTTACTGATCACCACTCGGATTTAGCCCCATTTATGAAATTAAGACACATGTGCAACATCTGGGTATCTTTATTGTAGATGTTTCGCCATCCAGTGACTTTATCAATACAAATTCTAGGACATAACTTGAAGACAGTAGAACTATGTACAGAAGATGAGGTAATCAGTCCCTCAACCTAGGAGTAGGTGCGAAGAGCACCATAGTCGTGGAGATTCTGAAGCAGAAGAAAGGAGCCTGGCGCTTATATAGTAACGTCAGGTGTAGCAGACGAGGGCATAGTCACTGGTAGGCGGGATTCCCCAGTGGAAGTAGGTCCTTCCCATCTCTTTGGGAAGGACCTACATTAGCCATCTTCCACATATCAGACACTACACCTGTTTGAAGAGATAAATTGAAAATATTAGTTAATGGTTCACAGAGTTCCATTTTGCATTCCTTAAGAACCCTTGAAAAAACCTCATCAGGAGCCGGTGACTTATTTTGCTTCAGTCGGTCTATCTGCTTCACAACCATATCACTAGTGACTGTGATGTTACATAATTTATCTACTGGCCTGTCAATACTTGATCGTAGTACCACAGTTCGTATTTCAGAAATGAGGAGTCGTAATGTCCCACTAGGTGCTGTTGACAAGCATCTTGCATCAGTTAAATGGCGTCTGCCCTGGTTGACCAGGCCAGCAGTAAAGCTGATAATAATAATATACTAATAATAATAGTAATAATAATAATATTTTTATTTCACCAAGTACAAGGTACACAGGCCTAGCTGACATCAATGACATACTGCTGTATAGAAAGCCCCTTGTTATGCAGAGCATTTCCCGCAAAATAGGTCAGTTTTGTCCAAGGATGCGACCCACACCAGTCGACTTACACCTAGGTACACATTTTATACTGATAGGTGAACATTGACAGCAGGTGTCTTAAGGAAGCACGTCTTAATGTTTTCCAGACGTAACGGGGATTCCATCTCCAGACCAGTGTGTGAGCAGAGTGCGCTAGCGATCAAGCTACGGGACACCCTAATAACAACACTGGTTACATAAATGTTAATAAGTATAACAATGAAGAAAGACAAAGGGTGGTATTCTACTTCAATGTCAATACTGGTAACCAGGTAAATCAGTAACAAAGAACAGAAATACTCCTGGTAGATCACCTTACCTGATCATCATTCACTGCCTGACCACGGTAGAGTGCGGTTGTGCTCTGCACCCCTCTGCTGTTTTCAGGCGAGCTACCTTGTACCAACATGGCGCTGAGTGTGAGGCGTCGCATAAACACCTTCCGTATAGAGCTGCTTCGTGGGGCAATTTCACCCACTTCAGCGCAGGTGTTACTCCCAACCATCATTAGGGAGGCGTATGGTATCCAGGACGATGAGGTGTATGGTGTTGCCCTGAATGGAGCATATAGGATCTTCGTTAAACTGAATTCCATGTCTGTGTACGAGTCATTGGTGCATAGATTTCAAGACGTGAGTCTTGATGCTACTCCAGCTGTGAAGGTGCGTTTGATTGACGTATCCCGCCACTTTACGAGGGTCAAGCTCCCTAATGTACCATTCGAGGCAGACGAGGCTGACATACGAAGTGTTTTTGAGGCATATGGAACCGTACATCTGGCACAGCAAGGCAAGTGGGCGGCAGGTGCTTATATGGGCCGTCTAGAGGGGACATTTACCCTGAAGATGACCCTAAGACATTACATACCGACTTATGTCGTACTGGAGGACTTTAGAACGCAGGTTCTTGTATCATACGCTGGACAGAGACGTACGTGCAGGTTATGTGGGGTGTACGATCATTTGGCGGCTGTGTGTGAAGCAGCGGTGGCGCCTGCAAAAACTAGTGAAGCACCTGTTACCAGTGTGGACGCTGTTGCTACGAGCCCCACGCACAAACACGAGCGTGGGCGATTGCAGAGTGAGGTGGTGGAGCCCCTCGGGAAGCTTGGCGTGTGTGAGGCAAGCTGTGACTTACCAGAAACTGACAATTTGAAGGAGCCGAGTGCAGAAGTGTGTGTGCAGGAGTCTTTCCCTTTCATATGGAGTGATTTTCGTGTGAAGGTTTGGTTCCAATCCTTCCAGGACCTTCCAAGTGTATATTATCATGTATCTCTCTCTTCTGCGTTCGAAGGAATACAGATCAAGGACCTTCAACCGTTCTCAGTAGTTTAGGTGCCTTATCGTACTTATGTGTGCCGTGAAAGTTCTCTGTACACTCTTCAGGTCTGCAATGTCGCCAGCCTTGAAGGGGGCCGTTAGTGTACAGCAGTATTCAAGCATAGAGAGCACAAGCTATTTGAAGAGAATCATCATGAGCTTGGCGTCCCTAATTTTAAAGGTTCTCATTATCCATCTTATCATTTTCCTAGCGGATGAGGTAGACACATTGTTGTGGTATTTGAAGGCGAGATTCTCTGACATTATCACTCCCAGGTACTTCACATTACTTTTCCGCTCTATTGTATGGCTAGAATTTGTCGTATACCTTGATGTGCTGGAGTGTTTGTATCAGTGACTTTGAGTCAATATGAATGACTGGGAGACGCATCTGTTTCTGGATCACATGCTGCAATGCTTGTTGGATAGCTTACAGCTTTACTTTCAGAATAGTACAGTGGTCAGGAAGTAGTCACCCAAAAGCTTGCCCTTCGTGGAACATTCCAGCTGCCATGCAGTCCGCCTCTGGGTACTTGGAACAATCGGTGTAGTAGCTGCACACTCAAGATTCTAGGCGACAGCTATGCTGGCAATGATAAGTCTGCCAGTGCCTTGCCGACTGGCAAGTCGGCTACTGCAATGTCCAGTGCTAAAAGAGGTGGGACGACATAGCCTTCCACAACCCAGTCATGGGGAGCAGACGTCCAGAAAAGGCCTTTGAGTTTTGTCCTTGACGGTTTAGAAGCACCTTCGTCATTCTGTGTCCCTGCTTGGTGAAGAATCTTGGCTACCCTTCTGGCAGCGATGAAACCTTGTTGAAACCTCCTGGTTGAGAGTAATTAGGTTGGTCCATCTCGGCGCTCCCAGCACGGCTTGAGCTAAGTGGTATTTGCACAACTTCTAGATGCAAGATGCAGGAAAGGCTGGCATGTAACAGGTCAAGTGTTACGTAATCCACCAGGGAGTGCACAGCTTGTATATAGAACGCTTTCAGGACCTCTTGGCTTCTTCCCACCCTAGGACCAACCATTGTAGACACAGCTCTGACTCTCTGGAGGGAGTGCCTCATTCATGTGTAGTTTCCCGTCCTTCTCGCTGCACTTCACTCTCCATTGTTAACTCTACTGTGTATTCAAAACTCAAGACCATGTGTTCGCTAGTGCCGAAGGGCTTTTTGTGTGCGATGTCCTCTATGTCTGAACTGCTCAAGGTGAATACAAGGTACAGCCTTGCTGGTTAATCATCACCTATCTCTCTCTGGTTGTGCCCCTAACATGTTGGTACGCGAAGCTTTCTAGCACTGTCTCCAGCATCTTGGCCCTCCACCTCTCTGATCCCCCATGTGGTTCCAGGTTTTTCCAGTTAATCTGCTTGTGGTTGAAATCCCCCATGATGAGAAAATTTGCCCTGCTTATGTGGGCCTTTCTGGCTACCTCAGCTAGTATGGCCACCATCGCTGTTTTTCTCATCCTGCTCGTGTCTTGGTATCCTGCTATTATCACTTTTGAACCCCCTGTTTGAAGTGTTCCACTACATCTTTGACTAATCCTCCCATCTACTCAGATATCCATTGAATGGTTTTTGATGAGCAGTGCATCTCCTCAACCCCCTCTGTTTCCCTGTCTTTCCTCAGGATCCGATATCTAGACGGGAAGATAGCATCTATTATAACCCCTGTGAGCTTTCTCTCCGTGAGTGCTCTTACGTCCAGAGATGCCTCAGTGATTGTTGTCTGGATATTATGGTAGACTGCTATGGGGTGGGAATTGTGGAATGTGGAGTGTGGCTTGTCTCTGGTTATTATGTTTAGTTGGTGTGTGTATGTGTGTCTGTGTGTCTGTGTGTGTGAGTGTGTGGGAGAGAGAGAGAAAGAGAGACAGAGAGAGAGAGAGAGAGAGAGAGAGAGAGAGAGAGAGAGAGAGAGAGAGAGAGAGAGAGAGAGAGAGAGAGAGAGAGAGAGAGAGAAGTCAAGCAGATTTGTGACACAGGATTTCTCATCTGTGATGCCGTGCTGATTGTCAGGTATGAGCCTAATCTTTTCTATGTGCTCTACCACTCTTCTCTAGACAATGTTTTTCGTGACTTCATGTACTGTACATGTCATTGACACTGATGTGTAGTTTAATGCTGCATATCTGTCTCCTTGCATTTGTGGACACAGTGGTGCCTATGCTAACCTTCCTATGGTGTAGAAATACACCTAGTTGGACGAATCTTATTGAAGCTAGCTGGCGCAGTGGCTAACGCGACGGTCTGGAGTTTTGAGACTCTCTGACCGCGAGTTCAAATCCCGCCCGTGGTATGGTATGGTTTTTTTTAATAGTGACTACATTTGCTGTCTTTCACACCTCAGGCAGTTGCCATATCTCGATAAATTAATTGAAGATTGCTGCTAGCGGCTAACACAGTTTTTTGCTCCCTCTCTCAAGACTCACGGACATGTGTTATCTGAGCTCACCGCCTTCGATGTGTCTAATTTACTTAGCAGTTACTTTACCTACTCCTTGCTTATGTCCAGCACTTGCTGGTGAACTCTTCCACTTCCATTTGCAGGAAGCATTTATGTCTCCTCTGTGAATACTTCATAAATCTTGTGCTAAGCTCTTCACATCCTGTTCACTCTTTGTGAGTTCCCCTCCTACCTTCCTCAGCCTGATTATCTGATCCTTGACAGTTGTTTTCCCCATGATGTGACTCTACAACAACTTTGGGTTAGATTTGGCTTTTGATAGTATATGATTCTTGCATTGAATCTAGGCATCGCTTTTTATCCATGAATATTCATTTCTGGTTCTTCTGCTCAGCTCCTTGTTTTCTTGAGTCCTTTGCCTTCTATATTTTATCCTTGCTCTAGCACACTTGGCTTTGGCCTCTGTACATTTCAGAGTAAACCATTGGCTCACTCTGGTCTTTTAATTTTTTCTGTTACCCATTGGCATGAACTTCTTTGCTTCCCTGCGCTTTGTTATTTGAAACTCAGGATGTGATCACTAGCGCCAATGGGCTTTTCGTGTGTAATATCCCATGTGTCTGAACTGTTCAAGGTGAATACGAGGTCCAGCCTTGCTGGTACATCCTCTTCTCTCCTCACTCTCTGGTTGTATTCCTAACATGTTGGTGCATGATTTTTTCCAATACTGACTCCCGCATATTAGCATTCCATGTTTTTGGTCCCCCATATGACTCCTTCTGGTTGAAATCCCTAATGATAAGTAACTTTGCTCTAACCATGTGGAACCTCGTGGTCACCTAAGCTAGAGTATAGATTGCTCTTTTGCTGTTATCGTATTCTTGCCTTGGTCTCTTGCTGTTCAGTGGTGGGTTATACATCACTGCTATCATCACCTTTGGACCCACAATCTGAAATGTTCCTACTATAAAGTCATCTGCTTCCCTGACCATCCCTCCCGTGTCTTCAAAACTCCACTGTTTTTTGATGAGCAGTGGAATTCCTCCTCTACCCTATGCTCTTTCTGTCTTTCTTCAAGATGCGATATCCAGTTGGAAAAATTTCATATGTTATTATCCCCATGAGCTTCGTCTTTTCACTCATTTGTTATTCCAGCTTTCTTTCCAGTACTGAATTCATGGAGGTGGGAGGGGTTGGTACGGACTTGGGGTGTGGAAGGCATGGCAGGATATTATGGAAGGATGCTGTAATAGTGGTATTAATGTTTGGAGGGAGGGTTGGGGTTGTGGAGTGTGGCTTGTTTCTGGTTATTGTGTTGGTTTGCATGGGGCAGTAGGGGTTGAGGGAATCCTGAAAACTTTTGTGTATGGTGTTGCTGTCTCTTGATGCCTGCCCTGTCTCTCTTTCCTTTCACTGATGTCTTCTTACCTTCCTGCCTTTCCTTTACTCTCAGCTGTTCCCATTCTTTTCGTGTTATATTGCAGTTAGGGTACACTCCCTGATAATCTCAGAAGTCCTTGTTAATTGGTTTCTGTTGTAGGATCCTATTCCATACCATTTCTGACTTGAATGTCAATTTAACGAAGCAGTTTTTTCCCTGGAATTGCCCCCCATCACCAAGTCTGAATTTTTTGTAGCTGAGGAATGTCCTTGCCTGTTATTGCAATGATGCTCTCAGTTCTTCTTTCATCATAGGTTGTTCCTTCAGCCTCCTGAAATCAATCCATAAATATTGACCTCTCCCTCTCTTCCCGTTTCTTTTCCCTCCATATCTCTGGATCCGATTTAAGCGTCTCCTTTAGTGTTTCCCTTATCTGCTGGACACCCAGGTGGCCTGATATCACTTCTGCAAAGGAACTTCTTAGCACTTTTCCCTCCTTCAGTCCTCTTGCTGTCATCCGATAGTTCTATTTCCATTACCTTGCTCCTTTCAGTCCTCGTTATTATATCCTGCTTTACCACACTACTCTATTTGCTAGAGTACAACATTAAGCCGGTATCCCCCTACTTATAGGGGAGACGTCATACAGAACGCTCAACTTTACTTGCAGAGACTCAACATAATGCAGCCTCCACTACTTGAACGAGGATAATAAAAATTAGCCACTGCTCTATTTGCAGGAGATAAAAAGTAATGAAGCCATCCATCATCCTGCAGGACGAGAAATGTAAGGAAACTATTACCCTTCTTGCAGACACTTCTTTATCGCAAAGTAGCAATATAAAACATGCCACCTTTCTGCTTCCAGAGGAACAATAAAAGGAAGCCACCACACTACTTGCAGTATTAAAACTTTATGATACCACCACTTTTCTTGCAGGGGGTGAAGCATAAGACCACCAGCACTACTTGCAGGGGCTCATTAATAAAAAGAAGCCACCACTGTACTTGCATGAAGTACAGCACACAAGCCACCACTGCTTGAAGGATACATATATCCCAGGAACCAGAATACTTGTTGGATGTATAACATAAAGCAGTCATCATTCTTCTTGCAGAGGTATAACATAACGATGCAACTATTAAACTTTCAGGCGGAGCAACATTAAAACCACCATTCTATTTGCATGAAGGTAATACCAGTAGATACAGAATTAAACAGCTATCAGGATTGGGGTACAACAAGAAGCTGTCTCCACTCTTCTAGCCAGAGAACAATGTTTGAGCTATGGCGTAAAACGTAAAGCAGCCACAACTCTATATGCAAATGGCAAAACAATTGGCAGTCTTCACCCCTTGCAAGGGGTGAAGACTGATTTACACTTGGTGGAAGCACAGATTAATGCAGTCGGTGCCTTATTACCAGAAGGAACAACTTAAACCAGCCTGTAATTTGCTTGAAGATGGTACAACATAAGACAGCCACCTCTCTACTTGCAGAGGGTACAACATAAGACTGGCACCACTCTGCTTGCAGAGGGTACAACATGAAACAGCCACCACTCTACTTGCAGAGGGTACAACATAAAACAGCCGCGACTCTGCTTTCAGAGGGTACAACATGAAACATCCACCACTCTACTTGCAGAGGATACGACATAAGACAGCCACCACTCTGCTTGCAGAGGGTACAACATAAGACAGCCACCACTCTAATTGCAGAGGGTACACCATAAAACAGCCACCACTCTACTTGCAGAGGGTACACTATAAGACAGCCACCACTCTGCTTGCAGAGGGTGCAACATGAAACAGCCACCACTCTGCTTGCAGAGGGTACAACATAAGACAGCCACCATTCTGCTTGTAGAGGGTACAACATAAGACAGCCACCACTCTGCTTACAGAGGGTACAACATAAGTCAGCCACCACTCTGCTTGCAGACGGTACAACATAAGACAGCCACCACTCTGCTTGCAGAGGGTACACCATAAAACAGCCACCACTCTGCTTGCAGAGGGTACAACATGAAACAGCCACCACTCTGCTTGCAGAGGGTACAACATAAGACAGCCACCACTCTGCTTGAAGAGGGTACAACATAAGACAGCCACCACTCTGCTTGCAGAGAGTACAACATAAAACAGCCACCACTCTGCTTGCAGAGGGTACAACATGAAACAGCCACCACTCTGCTTGCAGAGGGTACAACATAAGACAGCCACCACTCTGCTTGCAGAGGGTACAACATAAGATAGCCACCACTCTGCTTGCACAGGGTACAACATGAAACAGCCACCACTCTATTTGAAGAGGGTAGATCATAAAACAGCCGCGACTCTGCTTTCAGAGGGTACAACATAAGACAGCCACCTCTATACTTGCAGAGGGTACAACATAAGACAGCCACCACTCTGCTTGCAGAGGGTACAACATAAAACAGCCACCACTCTGCTTGCAGAGGGTACAACATAAAACAGCTACCACTCTGCTTGCAGAGGGTACAACATAAGACAGCCACCACTCTACTTGCAGAGGGTACATCATTAGACAGCCACCACTCTGCTTGCAGAGGGGGCACAACAGAAAGCATTCATTATTCTACTTACATATATCATCCATCACTATGTCCAGGAGAAGCAAAATACGACAGCCTTTACTCTACTGGCAGAGGTACAATATGAATCAGTTACCAATATAAATGTGGAGGTACAACATAACGTAGAACAACATATGACTGCCAGCTCTCAATCTAGAGTGGAATAATATAATTTATCCACCATTCTTCCTGCAATGGTACAACTTATGGCGCTCACAACACTTACTGTGGGAGGGTAGGTAGCCAATACTCTACCTGTAGGGTTACATTAGGATGCCACCACTGAATATTAAGAGATGGAAAAAAAAGGCAGCACTGTCTCTTCATGCATGGGATACAGTGAAATACAGCCTTTACTTTTAATGTTCTGCCATGCTGGCGGTCACTTCTGTCAGCAGTCACTATTCTAACTGTGAGCTACAATGTTAGGTTGCCACCAATGTTCTTACAGAGTGTTACCTAAAAGTACACAGGTGATACTAGTGTAACATTTCATTGTTTCGAGGTATCGCTCTCAAGGAGCTTTGTAACGGGTAACGGCTTGACAAATCTCCTGGACAGTGAAATGTTGCCACAATAAAATGTTACATTAATTGCACATGTGTTCTTTTACATAACATACTGTCGGTAATCCTGCATTTATTATTTCTCACAGGATGTTCTTCATTAGGTAACCGCCGTTGTTCTAGCAGGATGTACAACTTAAGGCAGCCACAACTGGGAACTACAATAAAAGGTTGATACCAATGTTCTGGAAGACAAAACAACATAAGACACTCCCCATTGTTCTTCCCTGGGATATATTAAATAGGCATTACCAACATAGAATAGCCATGTTGGTAAACGTAGCTGAAGATAACATCAGGTAATATAAGTACAAGCTATAGAGTAATGTCTGTTCTAATAGGTAAATAATTCACAGGTTAAAGAATATCAGTGTAATTGGAAAGCGTAACAAAAGAGAAATAATAACTGTCATTCCTCAATACGATGTTACTGATCATAAAGTCATCCATGACTTTGATACATTAGCATCGTTTATTAAGCTTAGTGCGATGATGATTCTAGCATCAGCTGTTAATAAAGAGCTGATAAAATTGTTGAAAGCAGTGAATGTTACTTTGAGCACTAACATGAAGACTGGACCTCCTAGCGGCACTCAGTGGTAGGTGGCAGCGTGTAGCTCTGTAAAGAGAAGAAAATACAATGTTTAGCATTTTATGTGGTAGAGTTAACATGAACAGACAAATTACACTTTATGTACCTGCGCAGGTGTACAAAACTACCAGTTTTTCTTTACAAATGATATACAAAATATACAAGATAATATGTAAGACAAGTGCAACGATTGGCATCTTTATTAACGAAAAATATATTTGTACTGTAAACGTTATCTTAAACTCAGAGATGAATTAAAGTCCATCATCCGTGTTATAAGATAATCAGTCTCTTTAGAGACTGATTATCTTATAATAAGATACACAAAATAATTAACACATATTACCTCTACATTTCGTTAACTCCTGGATTGTAATTCCTCTCGATTCATGAATCTTGTAGCACAAGTGAAAAAGTTTAGCTAATAAAGATACCAAAAGTGAAACATGTGTTTTACTCACCAACTTGCTGCTAATGTATATCATATATAACATGATTATATTATTATATATATTTCATTATTAACACATCTGCCGTTAACCGAGGCAGGTTTACCCGAGAAAAGAAGAAACACTTTCATCATCACTCCATCATTGTCTTGTTAGAGGAGAATCTACACAATATTATAAAAAGTGCAACATATCTCCACTCTTCCCTCAGAGAGCAGGCACTGACCTCCTACCTCCAGGACTCAAGTCCGGATAACCGGTTTTCTTGAATCCCTTCATAAATGTTACTTTTCTCAAACTCCTACAGCACGTCAAGTCATAAATAACATTTATCTCCACTCGCACTCGCTCACACAAGCTTGCTGGAAGTCTAAGCCCCTAGCACACAAAACCACCTTCACCCCCTCCCTCCAACCTTTCCTAGGACGAACTGTATGTCAAAACAGGTTTATTTCAAGACTAGTGAACTAAACACATCATCTACAGGCTGAAAAAGCCACTTGCAGCCGATAAGTTTTTATATTAATGAGACACACATGATATATTGTCTCATTCTTCAACAATATTCCAGCCTGACACAACAGCAACAGAGAATGACTTTAACATCCTGTTGCGAACAATTGTTTAGCAGTACCAAATACAACTAGCTGGTCCAGCTCCATATACAAACATACACTGTCGCACACACACATACACATACACACACACACACACACACACACACACACACACACACACACACACACACACGCACACACACACACACACACACACACACACACACACACACACACACACACACACACACACACACACACAAACACACACACACACACACACACACACACAAAGATCTTCAACACATCATTTGAAACTGGGCAACTCCCTGAGGTATGGAAGATGGCAAATGTAGTCCCAATTTTTAAAAAGGGAGACAGACATGAGGCACTAAACTACAGACCTGTATCACTAACGTGTATAGTATGCAAGGTCATGGAGAAGATCATCAGGAGGAGAGTGGTGGAGCACCTGGAAAGTAACAAGTGTATAATTGACAACCAGCATGGTTTCAGGGAAGGAAAATCCTGTGTCACAAACCTACTAGAGTTTTATGACAAGGTGACAGAAGTAAGACAAGAGAGAGAGGGGTGGATCGACTGCATTTTTTTGGACTGCAAAAAGGCCTTCGACACAGTTCCTCACAAGAGGTTACTGAAAAAGCTAGAAGATCAGGCACACATAACAGGAAAGCACTGCAATGGATCAGAGAATACCTGACAGGGAGGCAACAACGAGTCATGGTACGTGACGAGGTGTCAGAGTGGGCGCTTGTGACAAGCGGGGTTCCACAGGGGTCAGTCCTAGGACCTGTGCTGTTCTTGGTATATGTGAACGACATAACGGAAGGGATAGACTCAGAAGTGTCCTTGTTTGCAGATGATGTGAAGTTAATGAGAAGAATCAAATCGGATGAGGATCAGGCAGGACTACAAAGAGACCTGGACAGGCTGCAAGCCTGGTCCAGCAACTGGCTCCTTGAGTTTAACCCTGCCAAATGCAAAGTCATGAAGATTGGGGAAGGGCAAAGAAGACCGCAGACACAATATAGTTTAGATGGCCAAAGACTGCAAACCTCACTCAAGGAAAAAGATCTGGGGGTGAGTATAACACCGAGCATATCTCCTGAGGCGCACATAAATCAGATAACTGCTGCAGCATACGGGCGCCTGGCAAACCTACGGATAGCGTTCCGATACCTCAGTAAGGAGTCGTTCAAGACCCTGTATACCATTTACGTCAGGCCCATACTGGAGTATGCAGCACCAGTTTGGAATCCACACCTAGTCAAGCACGTCAAGAAATTAGAGAAAGTGCAAAGGTTTGCAACAAGACTAGTCCCAGAGCTACGGGGATTGTCCTACGAAGAAAGGTTGAGGGAAATCGGCCTGACGACACTGGAGGCCAGGAGGGTCAGGGGAGACATGATAACGACATATAAAATACTGCGCGGAATAGACAAGGTGGACAAAGACAGGATGTTCCAGAGATGGGACACAGACACAAGAGGTCACAATTGGAAGTTGAAGACTCAGATGAATCGAAGGGATGTTAGGAAGTATTTCTTCAGTCATAGAGTAGTCAAGTCATGGAATAGTCTAGAAAGTGAAGTAGTGGAGGCGGGAACCATACATAGTTTTAAGGCGAGGTATGATAAAGCTCATGTAGCAGGGAGAGAGAGGACCTAGTAGCAATCAGTGAAGAGGCGGGGCCAGGAGCTATGACTCGACCCCTGCAACCACAAATAGGTGAGTACAAATAGGTGAGTACACACACACACACACACACACACACACACACACACACACTCACACACACACACACACACACACACACACACACACACACACACACACACACACACACACACACATACACACACACACACACACACACACACACACACACACATACACACACACACACACACACACACACACACACACACATACACACACACACACACACACACACATACACCACACACACACACACCACACACACCACACACGCACACACCACACACACACACGCACACACACAGACACACACACGCACACACACACACACACACTCACGCACATACACACACACACACACACATACACACACACACACACACACACATACACACACACACACACACAAACACACACACACACACATACACACACACACACACATACACACACACACACACATATACACACACACACATACACACACACACACACACACACACACACACACACACACACACACACATACATACACACCACACACACACACCACACACACCACACACACACACACCACACACACACCACACACACACACACCACACATGCACACCCACACACGCACACACACACACACACACACACACACACACACACACACACACACACACACACGCACACACCCACATACCTACACACATACGCACACACACACACACACACACACACACACACGCACATACACACACACACACGCACACACACACACACACACACACACACACACACGCACACACACGCACACACGCACACAAACACACACGCACATACACACACACAGACACACACGCACACGCACACACGGACGCACACACACACGCACACACACACACAAACACACACAAACACACCCCTCCACCACTTGACACAAACACTTGACGCAAACACGTACCACCCCTTCCCTAACCACCTCACCTTAGCCACCTACCCCTCCCCCAAACCACCTAATCCCTCCCCAAACCGTCTAACCCCCGCCCAACAACCTCCCTCCCTCCAATAACCATCCTCCCCCTCCCCCATAACCATCCATCCCCTCTCTCCCCCAAACCATCTAACTCCCTCCCCTAACTATCTCTACCCCTCCAATAACCATCCTCCCCCTCCCCCACAACCATCCATCCCCTCTCCTAACCATCTATTCCCCTCCCCCTAACCAGGATGAGGACAAGGGGCTCCAAGGACGAATCTGAGAGGGAGGAATGGGAGATAGAGCTCAAAAAAAGGGAGGAAGACTGGGGAAGGAGACTAGATGAGCTGGAAAGGAAGATGGAAGAGAGGTTAGCAGCAGAATGCAGAAGGTGGAAGCAACAGGCCACAGCAGCAGAAATCAAGATAGAGAGATTAGAAGAGGAGCTGAGACATCTGAAACAGCACAGAGACAAAGATATTACAGAAGTAGCATCGGCAATGGCTACATCGAACACAGACAACAGGTCCGAAGGAAGCATGGAAACTAAACTGTATGCAGAGGTCCTGTCAAACCCACATGGGGCCAAAACAAAGACAGGGAGCACTCTAGGACAGAAAGAGAGGTTGGAAGACATTGAAGGAAATAGGACATGTGCAAGGACCTTACCAGATACCTGTGGGGGCCAGGAGCAGGTGAGCAGGAAGGATAAACCAAGAAGCATAGGGACTGAAGGAAGGAACACTCCACGGGAAGGACCTAAAACACATCAGAGGATGCAATGGGAGTCACAGTGGGAGGTGGAAAGGGAGAGATCCGTGTTTGTCTATGGGCTAGACGAAGCTAAAGGGGAAACTTATGATGAAAGAAAGCAGGAGGAGAAAAAAGCGATTGAAGACATCATGAAGGTGATAGGCGAGGGGGACATGACCCAGGTGGCAAATTTTCGGAGAATTGGGTGGTTCACAAAGAAAAGGAATCGGCCTCTCAAAGTAATTTTCAAGGCAGAATCAACCCGAACCATGATCCTGCAGGAGAAAGCACGGCTGAGAGGCAAGCAGGAGTTCCGGAGTGTGTACCTCGACCGAGACAGAACACAGGACGAAAGGAAGACAATGAAAGAGAGAGTTCAAAAACGAAAGGAGAAATGGGAGGAAATGAAAAAGGAGAGCAGAATAACCCAGGATCAAATGGAAGGACAAGCGCACCCCCCAGAAACACCTGCAGAAGGACTCCAGCCACGACACCCCCAAGGCAACTGAACAATCCAAACCAACCATCACACACCGATCCCTCTGTTTCCACCCCCCGCACCACAGTTACAGTATTAGAACAGAAGTTGAAGGTTTGGTAAACAAATGCAGATGGATTAACGAATAAACATGAGGAATGGCAAGAAAGAATCAATGAGAAGTCCCCAGACATCATAGCAGTTACAGAAACAAAACTCATGGAGACAATAACAGATGCAATCTTCCCACCAGGATACCAGATCATGAGAAAAGATAGAAGGGGCAGGGGGGGAGGTGGGGTTGCTCTGCTCGTAAAAAACAGATGGAAATTCGAGAAAATGGAAGGAATAGATGAGACGGGAGAAAGAGACTACATAGCAGGTACACTTCAGTCTGGGGAACACAAAGTGGTCATTGCAGTGATGTATAATCCACCACAGAACTGCAGGAGGCCAAGAGAGGAATATGAAGAGAACAACAGAGCAATGGTGGACACACTTGCTGAGGTGGCAAGAAGAGCTCACTCCAGCAGAGCAAAGTTGCTGGTTATGGGGGATTTCAACCACAGGGAGATTGACTGGGAAAACCTGGAGCCACATGGGGGTCCCGAAACATGGAGAGCCAGGATGTTGGACGTGGTGCTGGAAAACCTCATGCACCAACATGTTAAGGACACTACCAGAGTGAGAGGGGAGGATGAACCAGCAAGATTGGACCTTGTGTTCACCCTGGGCAGCTCAGACATTGAGGACATCAAGTATGAGAGTACCCTAGGAGCTAGCGACCACGTGGTTCTGTGCTTTGAATACATAGTAGAGCTGCAAGTGGAGAGAATAACAGGAGTAGAATGGGAAAAGCCTGACTATAAAAGAGGGGACTACATAGGGTTGAAGAACTTCCTGCGAGAGGTCCAGTGGGACAGAGAACTGGCAGGAAAGCCAGTAAATGAAATGATGGAATATGTAGCAACAAAATGCAAGGAGGCAGTGGAAAGGTTCATTCCCAAGGGCAACAGTAACAACGGGAAGACCAGAACAAGCCCCTGGTTTACCCGACGGTGTAAGGAGGCAAAAACAAAGTGCAATAGAGAATGGAAAAAGTACAGAAGGCAGAGAACACACGAAAATAGGGAGATCAGTCGCAGAGCCAGGAATGAGTACGCACAGGTAAGGAGGGAGGCCCAGCGACAGTATGAAAATGACATAGCATCGAGAATCAAGACTGACCCGAAACTGTTGTATAGCCACATCAGGAGGAAGACAACAGTCAAAGACAAGGTGATCAGATTAAGGACAGAAGGTGGAGAACTCACAAGAAATGATCAGGAGGTATGTGAGGAGCTGAACAGGAGATTTAAGGAAGTTTTTACAGTAGAGACAGGAAGGGCTGTGGGAAGACAGCACAGAAGGGAACATCAAGAGGGAATATACCAACAAGTGTTGGATGACATACGAACAACTGAGGAGGAGGTGAAGAAGCTCTTAAGTGACCTTGACACCTTAAAGGCGATGGGACCGGACAACATCTCCCCATGGGTCCTTAGAGAAGGAGCAGAGATGCTGTGTGTGCCTCTAACCATAATCTTCAACACATCCCTTGAAACTGGGCAACTACCTGAGAAATGGAAGACTGCTAATGTAGTCCCCATATTTAAGAAAGGAAACAGAAACGAGGCACTAAACTACAGACCTGTGTCTCTGACATGTATTGTGTGCAAAGTCATGGAGAAGATTATCAGGAGGAGAGTGGTCGAACACCTGGAAAGGAACAAGATTATAAATGAAAACCAGCATGGGTTCATGGAAGGCAAATCTTGTATCACAAACCTCCTGGAGTTTTATGACAAGGTAACAGAAGTAAGACACGAGAGAGAGGGTTGGGTAGATTGCGTTTTCCTAGACTGCAGGAAGGCCTTTGACACAGTTCCCCACAAGAGATTAGTGCAGAAGCTGGAGGATCAGGCACACGTAAAAGGAAGGGCACTGCAATGGATAAGGGAATACCTGACAGGGAGGCAGCAACGAGTCATGGTACGTGAAGAGGTATCACAGTGGGCGCCTGTTACGAGCGGGGTCCCACAGGGGTCAGTTCTAGGACCAGTGCTATTTTTGATATATGTGAACGACATGATGGAAGGAATAGAATCTGAAGTGTCCCTGTTCGCAGATGACGTGAAGTTGATGAGAAGAATTAAATCGGACGAGGATGAGGCAGGACTGCAAAGAGACCTGGAGAGGCTGGACATGTGGTCCAGTAACTGGCTTCTCGAATTCAATCCAGCCAAATGCAAAGTCATGAAGATTGGGGAGGGGCAAAGAAGACTGCAGACAGAGTATAGGCTAGGTGGACAAAGACTACAGACCTCACTCAGGGAGAAAGACCTTGGGGTGACCATAACACCGAGCACATCACCGGAGGCACACATCAACCAAATAACCGCTGCAGCATACGGGCGCCTGGCAAACCTGAGAATAGCGTTCCGATACCTTAATAAGGAATCGTTCAAGACACTGTACACTGTGTATGTTAGGCCCATACTGGAGTATGCAGCACCAGTCTGGAACCCACACCTGGTCAAGCACGTCAAGAAGTTAGAGAAAGTACAAAGGTTTGCAACAAGGCTAGTGTTATGCAGGGTTCTCCATGACATCGTATGTACATATTAGTGGGGAAGTGTGCCATAATAATATGAATATTGTAGTTGTAAGGAATAATTTTGTAATTCATAATGTGCTTTTGGAGGTACTGTAAAGTACTCTAACTATAATTATAAAGAATTGAGTTAGTGATTTATTTTCCAAGGATGTTTGGGTACGCAGAGTAAGCGTGGGGGAGGAGGTCACGTGACGTTAGGATGGCGGTAGAAGCTGGCGTCGGAGATGCTGTATATTTTAAGTTAAGTTTGCAATAATACACTCATTTTGTTTATCCAATTCAAGCCATAGGCTTTCATATGGCTTACCTGTATGTTAACCCAGGCACTGACATGGTCAGGGTGCTGTGGGATGAGTGATGAAGTAAGAAATGAGGTTTGTGGTGCCATGACGGCCTGACGCTGACGAAGCCTAGTGTTATGGTGGCTGAACCTCCAGCCAGCTGTGTGTACCTTCATTTGGGCGTGTAGAATTAAGGTTTTTATGTTATGGTGATTAAATAGATATATTTTCCTAATTGGGATTTTTGCCTAACCCTCTGTTAACCAACCCCTTGAAGTAACACATACTGGTTTAGCGCTTTCTGTTTTTAACTGGGATAGCCCGGGGTGGCCGGTTTGGGCTTGAGATGTGTGTAACTTTTACCTTTGCCCTAAGACCAGGCTCAAGCCCCCAGCTATCACACATTTTTGCGTAACAGCTAGTCCCAGAGCTCAAGGGAATGTCGTACGAGGAAAGGTTAAGGGAAATCGGACTGACGACACTGGAGGACAGAAGGGTCAGGGGAGACATGATAACGACATACAAGATACTGCGGGGAATAGACAAGGTGGACAGAGAGAGGATGTTCCAGAGAGGGGACACAGGGACAAGGGGTCACAACTGGAAGCTGAAGACTCAGACGAGTCACAGGGACGTTAGGAAGTATTTCTTCAGTCATAGAGTTGTCAGCAAGTGGAATAGCCTAGCAAGTGAAGTAGTGGAGGCAGGAACCATACATAGTTTTAAGAAGAGGTATGACAAAGCTCAGGAAGCAGAGAGAGAGGATCCAGTAGCGATCAGTGAAGAGGCGGGGCCAGGAGCTGAGTCTCGACCCCTGCAACCACAATTAGGTGAGTACAATTAGGTGAGTACACACACACACACACGCACACACACACACACATACACACATAAGTTATATATACATATATATATATATATATATATATATATATATATATATATATATATATATATATATATATATATATATATATATATATATATATATATATATATATATATATATATATATATAGTAGGTTGGTAGACAGCAACCACCAAGGGAGGTACTACCGTCCTGCCAAGTGAATGTAAAACAAAAGCCTGTAATTGTTTTACATGTTGGTAGCATTGCTGGTGTCTTTTTTCTGTCTCATAAATATGCAAGATTACAGGTATGTCTTGCTACTTCTACTTACACTTAGGTCACACTACACATACACGTACACGTTTATTTATACACACTCATCTGAGTTTTCTTTGATTTTATCTTAATAGTTCTTGGTCTTATTACTTTTCCTTTTTATATCCATGGGGAAGTGGAATAAGAATCTTTCCTCCGTAAGCCATGCGTGTTGTAAAAGTCAACTAAAATGCCGGGAACAATGGGCTAGTAACCCCTTTTCCTGTAAAGATTACTAAAAAGAATAAGAAGAAAATTGTCAAAGTGGGAAGTCTGAATGTGCGTGGATGTTGTGCAAATGATAAGAAAGAGATGATTGTGGATGTTATGAATGTGAAGAAGCTGGATGTCCTGGCTTTAAGTGAAACAAAGCTGAAGGGGGCGGGAGAGTTTCAATGGAGAGGAATAAATGGGATTAGGTCAGGAGTTTCAAATAGAGTTAGAGCTAAAGAAAGAGTAGCAGTAATGTTGAAGGATATGCTATGGCAGGAAAAGAGGGACTATAAATGTATTAATTCAAGGATTATGTGGAGTAAAATAAAGATTGGATGTGAAAAGTGGGTTATAGTAAGCGTGTATGCACCTGGAGAAGAAAGAAGTGTAGAGGAGAGAGAGAGATTTTGGGAAATGTTGAGTGAATGCGTGGGGAGTTTTGAATCAAGTGTGAGAGTAATGGTGGTTGGGGATTTCAATGCTAAAGTGGGTAAAAATGTTATGGAGGGAGTAGTAGGTAAATTTGGGGTGCCAGGGGTAAATGTAAATGGGGAGCCTTTAATGAGCTATGTGTAGAAAGAGATTTGGTAATAAGTAATACATATTTTATGAAAAAGAGGATAAATAAATATATGAGGTATGATGTAGCACGTAATGAAAGTAGTTTGATAGATTATGTATTGGTGGATAAAAGGTTGATGGGTAGGCTCCAGGATGTACATGTTTATAGAGGGGCAACTGATATATCGGATCATTATTTAGTTGTAGCTAGAGTTAGAGTAAGAGGTAGATGGGAAAAGAGGAAGGTGGCAACAACAAGTAAGAGGGAGGTGAAAGTGTATAAACTAAGGGAGGAGGAAGTTCGGGGGAGATATAAGCGACTGTTGGCAGAAAGGTGGGCTAGTGCAAAGATGAGTAGTGGGGGGGTTGAAGAGGGTTGGAATAGTTTTAAAAATGCAGTATTAGTATGTGGGGCAGAAGTTTGTGGTTATAGGAGGGTGGGGGCAGGTGGAAAGAGGAGTGATTGGTGGAATGATGAAGTAAAGGGTGTGATAAAAGAGAAAAAGTTAGCTTATGAGAGGTTTTTACAAAGCAGAAGTGTTATAAGAAAAGCAAAGTATATGGACAGTAAAAGAAAGGTGAAGAGAGTGGTGAGAGAGTGCAAAAGGAGAGCAGATGATGGAGTGGGAGAGGCACTGTCAAGAAATTTTAATGAAAATAAGAAAAAAATTTGGAGTGAGTTAAACAAGTTAAGAAAGCCTAGGGAAAGTATGGATTTGTCAGTTAAAAACAGAGTAGGGGACTTAGTAGATGGGGAGAGAGAGGTATTAGGTAGATGGCGAGAATATTTTGAGGAACTTTTAAATGTTGAGGAAGAAAGGGAGGTGATAATTTCATGCACTGGTCAGGGAGGTATACCATCTTTTAGGAGTGAAGAAGAGCAGAATGTAAGTGTGGGGGAGGTACGTGAGGCATTACGTAGAATGAAAGGGGGTAAAGCAGCTGGAACTGGTGGGATCATGACAGAAATGTTAAAAGCAGTGGGGGATATAGTGTTGGAGTGGTTGGTACTTTTGTTTAATAATTGTATGAAAGAGGGGAAGGTACCTAGGGATTGGTGGAGAGCATGTATAGTCCCTTATATAAAGGGAAAGGGGACAAAAGAGATTGTAAAAATTATAGAGGAATAAGTTTATTGAGTATACCAGGAAAACTGTATGGTAGGGTTATAATTGAAAGAATTAGAGGTAAGACAGAATGTAGGATTGCGGATGAGCAATGAGGTTTCAGAGTGGGTAGGGGATGTGTAGCTCAAGTGTTTACATTGAAGCATATATGTGAACAGTATTTAGATAAAGGTAGGGAAGTTTTTATTGCATTTATGGATTTAGAAAAGCCATATGATAGAGTGGATAGGGGAGCAATGAATCAGATGTTGCAAGTATATGGAATAGGTGGTAAGTTACTAAATGCTGTAAAGAATTTTTATGAGGATAGTGAGGCTCAGGTTAGGGTGTGTAGAAGAGAGGGAGACTACTTCTCGGTAAAAGTAGGTCTTAGACAGGGATGTGTAATGTCATCATGGATGTTTAATTGATTTATAGATGGGGTTGTAAAAGAAGTAAATGCTAGGGTGTTCGGGAGAGGGGTGGGATTTAATTATGGGGAATCAAATTCAAAATGGGAATTAACACAGTTACTTTTTGCTGATGATACCGTGCTTATGGGAGATTCTAAAGAAAAATTGCAAAGGTTAGTGGATGAGTTTGAGAATGTGCGTAAAGGTAGAAAGTTGAAAGCGAACATAAAAAAGAGTAAGGTGATGAGGGTATCATATGATTTAGATAAAGAAAAATTGGATATCAAATAGGGGAGGATGAGTATGGAAGAAGTAAAAGTTTTCAGATACTTGGGAGTTGACGTGTCGGCGGATGGATTTATGAAGGATGAGGTTAATCATAGAATTGATGAGGGAAAAAAGGTGAGTGGTGCATTGAGGTATATGTGGAGTCAAAAAACGTTATCTATGGAGGCAAAGAAGGGAATGTATGAAAGTATAGTAGTACCAACACTCTTATATGGGTGTGAAGCTTGGGTGGTAAATGCAGCAGCGAGGAGACGGTTGGAGGCAGTGGAGATGTCCTGTCTAATGGCAATGTGTGGTGTAAATATTATGCAGAAAATTCGGAGTGTGGAATTTATTAAAAGGTGTGGAGTTAATAAAAGTATTAGTCAGAGGGCAGAAGAGGGGTTGTTGAGGTGGTTTGGTCATTTAGAGAGAATGGATCAAAGTAGAATGACATGGAAAGCATATAAATCCATAGGGGAAGGAAGGCGAGGTAGGGGTCGTCCTCGAGAGGGTTGGAGAGAGGGGGTAAAGGAGGTTTTGTGGGCAAGGGGCTTGGACTTCCAGCAAGCGTGCGTGAGCGTGTTAGATAGGAGTGAATGGAGACGAATGGTACTTGGGACCTGAAGATCTGTTGGAGTGTCAGCAGGGTAATATTTAGTGAAGGGATTCAGGGAAACCGGTTATTTTCATATAGTCGGACTTGAGTCCTGGAAATGGGAAGTACAATGCCTGCACTTTAAAGGAGGCGTTTGGGATATTGGCAGTTTGGAGGGATATGTTGAGTATCTTTATACGTATATGCTTCTAAACTGTTGTATTCTGAGCACCTCTGCAAAAACAGTGATTATGTGTGAGTGTGGTGAAAGTGTTGAATGATGATGAAAGCATTTTCATTTTGGGGATTTTCTTTATTTTTTTGGGTCACCCTATATATATATGTATATATATATATAAATAAATATATATATATATATATATATATATATGTATATATATATATATATATGTATATATATATATATGTATATATTTATATATATATATATATATATATATATATATATATATATATATATATATATATATATATATATATATATATATATATATATATTGGGTCAACAGGCCTGCTGCAGTGTTCCTCCTTTCTTATGAGTCGGGTATCGTCGCATGTCAGGAGTTGCTTTGTTGTGTGATGTGATGGAGAGGTGTGATCTCGACCCTCTATATGCCTTCCCTTGATATAATGCTTTAATAGTTCCTTGATGATGTGAAAAGTCACGAAATCGCTTGGAATTTCACTATTCTTTAACAGAAGTTGTTTTACATATTATGATATCACCTGTTTATGTGATCTTATTGTATATATATATATATATATATATATATATATATATATATATATATATATATATATATATATATATATATATATATATATGTATATATATATATATATATATGTCGTGCCGAATAGGCAGAACTTGCCATCTTGGCTTAAATAGCAACGCTCATCTTGCCATACAGGACAAGAGAAAACTTGTGTATGCAATAATTTCGCCAAAATCATTCTGAACCTAACGAAACAAATATAATTCACTGTGTTTGTTTATTATTAAATTATTGTAAACAAATCTAAAATATATTTAGTTGGGTTAGGCTAAAATAAATTGCGCTTGTTATAAAAAGGTTAGGTAAGTTTTCTAAGTTCCTTTTGGTGCAAAATTATA
Source organism: Cherax quadricarinatus (assembly GCF_038502225.1). Classification (NCBI taxonomy): domain Eukaryota; kingdom Metazoa; phylum Arthropoda; class Malacostraca; order Decapoda; family Parastacidae; genus Cherax; species Cherax quadricarinatus. The sequence goes on along the minus strand of NC_091292.1, from coordinate 48,123,067 downwards.
AATTTTTACATCAACATTAATGAAAAAAATATATCTTTAAACGTATAAGAGAAATTTTTAGAAAGGATTTAATTTTAAATGAGTTCTTGCTAATTGATCAGTTTTACATATTCGGCACGACATATATATATATATATATATATATATATATGTATAATATATATATAAATATATATATATATATTTATATATATATATAATATATATATATATATATATATATATATAATATATATATATATATATATATATATATGTCGTGCCGAATAGGCAGAACTTGCGATCTTGGCTTAAATAGCAACGCTCATCTTGCCATATAGGACAAGTGAAAATTTGTGTATGCAATAATTTCGCCAAAATCATTCTGAACTTAACGAAAAAAATATATTTCACTGTGTTTGTTTAATATTAAATTACTGTAAACAAATCTAATATATATTTAGTTGGGTTAGGCTAAAATAAATTGCTCTTGTTATAATAAGGTTAGGTAAGTTTTCTAAGATTCTTTTGGTGCAAAATTAGAAAAAGTTATATTAACATTAATGAAAAAAATATATCTTTAAACGTATAAAAGAAAATTTAAGAAAGGACTTAATTTTAAATGAGTTCTTGCTAATTGACCAGTTTTACATATTCGGCACGACATATATATATATATATATATATATATATATATATATATATATATATATATATATATATATATATATATATATATATATATATGTATATATATGTATATATATATATATATATATATATATATATATATATATATATATATATATATATTAATAGATATATATATATATATATATATATATATATGAATACATATATATATATATATATATATATATATGAATACATATATATATATATATATATATATATATATATATATATATATATATATATATATATATATATATATATATATATATACATATATAC
>NC_091292.1:48084613-48117113 GCF_038502225.1 Cherax quadricarinatus | reverse complement strand
TTCCCTCACCCAGTGATATCACATGTATTTATTTTTATCATTTATGGTACATATAGTCAGTTAATGTTCAATTAAGCACCTTTACTAATATCACTGTATAAAAGTAAGGTATATTTTTTTGTGGGTTTATAATTAGTTTGAGAAACTAAATATGGGGTTGGTCGGGGTATTAGGTGTCTTAGTGTTTCCTCATATGTAATCATACATGTTAGATCTGTAAAAGTCTAATGTTAATTATTAAAGGCTTTTTGCATATTTTGATTCCTTTTTCAATATATGCAAAACCAAAAATAAAGAACACCATGTTTCAGTTTCAAGAGTCATGTAGGTTTCTGATAGTTATTTTATATACCCATAGTACCAATGAGTGTACAATGCATTAGTTTATATGTATATTGTTTTTGTATATAAAAATTTTTTATACCCATAGTACCATTGAATGTGCAATGCATTAGTTTATATGACATTCTTTTTGTATATAAAATTTCATACACAATATGAATAAGACTGTCAGGTTTGGTTATTTATTTATTTGGTGTTTAAGGTATGTTCCGGTAGTTCTCTGTTTAGTTATATATATTGTTGTTGTCTTATATAAAGTTATCATGTTTTTTGTTTTAAATCAATTATGTATGCCACACATGTATACTGTGTTTTAAGTCAATTATGTATAGCATACATGTATACTCTGTTTTTTTAAATAAAATATAAAAAAAAACTTCTCGATGCAAGATGCAGGAGGGGCTGGCATGTACCAGGTCAAGTGTTACGTAATCCACCAGGGAGTGCACAGCTTGTATATAGAACGCTTTCAGGACCTCTTGGCTTCTTCCCGCCCTAGGCCAACCATTGTAGACACAGCTCAGACTCTCTGGAGGGAGTGCCTCATTCCTATGTAGTTTCCCGTCCTTCTCGTTGCACTTCACTCTCCATTGTTAACTCTACTGTGTATTCAAAACTCAAGACCATGTGTTCGCTAGTGCCGAGAAGCTTTTTGTGTGCGATGTCCTCTATGTCTGAACTGCTCAAGGTGAATACAAGGTACAGCCTTGCTGGTTAATCATCACCTATCTCTCTCTGGTTGTGCCCCTAACATGTTGGTACGCGAAGCTTCCTAGCACTGTCTCCAGCATCTTGGCCCTCCACCTCTCTGATCCCCCATGTGGTTCCAGGTTTTTCCAGTTAATCTGCTTGTGGTTGAAATCCCCCATGATGAGAAAATTTGCCCTGCTTATGTGGGCCTTTCTGGCTACCTCAGCTAGTATGGCCACCATCGCTGTTTTTCCCATCCTGCTCATGTCTTGGTATCCTGCTGTTATCACTTTTGGACCGCCGGTTTGAAGTGTTCCACTACATCTTTGACTAATCCTCCCATCTACTCAGATATCCATTGAATGGTTTTTGATGAGCAGTGCATCTCTTCAACCCCCTCTGTTTCCCTGTCTTTCCTCAGGATCTGATATCTAGATGGGAAGATAGCATCTATTATAACCCCTGTGAGCTTTCTCTCCGTGAGTGCTCTTATGTTCAGAGATGCCTCAGTGATTGTTGTCTGGATATTATGGTAGGCTGCTATGGGGTGGGAATTGTGGAATGTGGAGTGTGGCTTGTCTCTGGTTATTATGTTTAGTTGGTGTGTGTATGTGTGTCTGTGTGTGTGTGTGTGTGGGAGAGAGAGAGAGAGAGAGAGAGAGAGAGAGAGAGAGAGAGAGAGAGAGAGAGAGAGAGAGAGAGAGAGAGAGAGAGAAAGAGAGAGAGTGTGTATGTGTGTGTGTGTGTATGTGTCTATTTATGTACCTGTGTTTGTGTGTGTACGTCTGAATGTGTGTGGGTGTCTGTTCCGTGTGTATTTTTGTGTGTGAACATTAAAATGGTATAAAATACCGACAGGTTGTTAGGTAAGACACATATGCAACAGTTAGGCATCTTTATTATGAAACGTTTCGCCTACACAGTAGGCTTCTTCAGTCAAGTACAGAAAAGTTGATAGAAGCAGAAGATACTTGAAGACGATGTAATCAGTCCATCACCCTTAAAGTTTTGAGGTGGTCAGTCCCTCAGTCTGGAGAAGAGCATTGTTCCATAGTATGAAACAATATTGTTTCATACTATGGAACAATGCTCTTCTCCAGACTGAGTGACTGACCACCTCAAAACTTTAAGGGTGATGGACTGATTACATCGTCTTCAAGTATCTTCTGCTTCTATCAACTTTTCTGTACTTGACTGAAGAAGCCTACTGTGTAGGCGAAACGTTTCATAATAAAGATACCATTTTTGTGTGTGTGTGTGAATGTGTGCTTACGTGTATATTCACGTATATGTGGTTGCAGAGGTTGAATCACAGTTCTTCGCCACTCGCTTCTAAATCACTTTCTCCTCACTCCAAGAACCTTATCATATCTCTTCTTAAATCTGTGTATAGACTCTGCCTCCACTACCTCACTCTCCAGATTGTTCCACTTCCTGACAACTATAAGGCTAAAGAAATGCTTTCAAGAATTCCAAGTTTTCAACTTCATGTTGTGTTCCCTTGTTTCTGTATCCTATTTATGAAACATTCTAGGCCTGTCCATCTTTTCAATTCCTTTCAGTATGCCGATATCATGTTCCTCCTATCCCTCTTATCCTTTAGTGTCTTCAAGTGAAGTTCCATTTACCCCTGAGCTCCGGGACTAATGTTGTTGCAATTTACTGAGGTGTTTGACCAGAAGTGGCCTCCGTACTGGTGCTGCATACTCCAATATGGGCCTAAAGTAGACAGTGTACAGTGTCATGAATAACTCTTTACTCAGATGTAATGCTGTTCTCATTCTTGCCAGGCCCCCATTTGATGCAGCGGTTATTTAGTTGATATGTGCCTCAGGGGACATGTTCAGTATGATGTTCAAGCCAAGATCCTTTCGCTTAAGCAAGGTTCTCAGCTTTTGATCCCATAACCTGTGGTCCGTCTGCGGTCTTCTTTCTCCTTCTCCAAGCTTCATGACTTTGCACTTCATGAGGTTAAACTACACGAGCCATTTGTCGGACCAGGCTTACAGCTTGTTCAGTTTCCCTGTAATCCCGCATATTAGCATTCCATGTTTTTGGTCCCCCATATGACTCCTTCTGGTTGAAATCCCTAATGATAAGTAACTTTGCTCTAACCATGTGGAACCTCGTGGTCACCTAAGCTAGAGTATAGATTGCTCTATTGCTGTTATCGTATTCTTGCCTTGGTCTCTTGCTGTTCAGTGGTGGGTTATACATCACTGCTATCATCACCTTTGGACCCACAATCTGAAATGTTCCTACTATAAAGTCATCTGCTTCTCTGACCATCCCTCCCGTGTCTTCAAAACTCCACTGTTTTTTGATGAGCAGTGGAATTCCTCCTCTACCCTGTGCTCTTTCTGTCTTTCCTCAACATGCGATATCCAGTTGGAAAAATTTCATATGTTATTATCCCCATGAGCTTTGTCTCTTCACTCATTTGTTATTCCAGCTTTCTTTCCAGTACTGAATTCCTGGAGGTGGGAGGGGTTGGTACGGACTTGGGGTGTGGAAGGCAGGGCAGGATATTATGGAAGGATGCTGTAATAGTGGTATTAATGTTTGGAGGGACGGTTGGGGTTGTGGAGTGTGGCTTGTTTCTGGTTATTGTGTTGGTTTGCATGGGGCAGTAAGGGTTGAGGGAATCCTGAAAACTTTTGTGTATGGTGTTGCTGTCTGTTGATGCCTGCCCTGTCTCTCTTTCCTTTCACTGATGTCTTCTTACCTTCAAGCCTTTCCTTTACTCTCAGCTGTTCCCATTCTTTTCGTGTTATATTGCAGTTAGGGTACACTCGCTGATATTCTCAGAAGTCCTTGTTAAGTGGTTTCTGTTGTAGGATCCTATTCCATACCATTTCTGACTTGAATGTCAATTTAACGAAGCAATTTTTTCCCTGGAATTCCCCACCCCCACCATGTCTGAAATTTTTGAAGCTGAGGAATGTCCTTGCCTGTTATTGCAATGATGCTCTCAGTTCTTCTTTCATCATAGGTTGTTCCTTCAGCCTCCTGAAATCAATCCATAAATATTGACCTCTCACTCTCTTCCCGTTTCTTTTCCCTCCATATCTCTGGATCCGATTTAAGCGTCTTCTTTATTGTTTCCCTTATCTGCTGGACACCCCAGTGGCCTGATATCACTTCTGCAAAGGAACTTCTTAGCACTTTTCCCTCCTTCAGTCCTCTTGCTGTCATCCGATAGTTCTATTTCCATTACCTTGCTCCTTTCAGTCCTCGTTATTATATCCTGCTTTACCACACTACTCTATTTGCTAGAGTACAACATTAAGCCGGTATCCCCCTACTTATAGGGGAGACGTCATACAGAACGCTCAACTTTACTTTGCAGAGACTCAACATAATGCAGCCTCCACTACTTGAACGAGGATAATAAAAATTAGCCACTGCTCTATTTGCAGGAGGTAAAAAGTAATGAAGCCATCCATCATCCTGCAGGAAGAGAAATGTAAGAAAACTATTACCCTTCTTGCAGACACTTCTTTATCGCAAAGTAGCAATATAAAACATGCCACCTTTCTGCTTCCAGAGGAACAATAAAAGGAAGCCACCACGCTACTTGCAGTATTAAAACATTATGATACCACCACTTTTCTTGCAGGGGGTGAAGCATAAGACCACCAGCACTACTTGCAGGGGCTCATTAATAAAAAAAAAGCCACCACTGTACTTGCATGAAGTACAGCATACGTAAGCCACCACTGCTTGAAGGATACATGTATCCCAGGAACCAGAATACTTGTTGGATGTATAACATAAAGCAGCCATCATTCTTCTTGCAGAGGTATAACATAACGATGCAACTATTAAACTTTCAGGCGGAGCAACATTAAAAACCACCATTCTATTTGCATGAAGGTAATACCAGTAGATACAGAATTAAACAGCTATCAGGATTGGGGTACAACATGAAGCTGTCTCCACTCTTCTAGTCAGAGAACAATGTTTGAGCTATGGCGTAAAATGTAAAGCAGCCACAACTCTATATGCAAATGGCAAAACAATTGGCAGTCTTCACCCCTTGCAAGGGGTGAAGACTGATTACACTTGGTGGAAGCACAGATTAAGGCAGTCGGTGCCTTATTACCAGAAGGAACAACATAAACCAGCCTGTAATTTGCTTGAAGATGGAACAACATAAGACAGCCACCTCTCTACTTGCAGAGGGTACAACAAAAGACTGGCACCACTCTGCTTGCAAAGGGTGCAACATGAAACAGCCACCACTCTACTTGCAGAGGGTACAACATAAAACAGCCGCTACTCTGCTTTCAGAGGGTACAACATGAAACAGCCACCACTCTACTTGCAGAGGATACAACATAAAACAGCCGCGACTCTGCTTTCAGAGGGTACAACATGAAACAGCCACCACTCTGCTTGCAGAGGATACGACATAAGACAGCCACCACTCTGCTTGCAGAGGGTACAACATAAGACAGCCACCACTCTGCTTGCAGAGGGTACAACATGAAACAAACACCACTCTACTTGCAGAGGGTACAACATAAAACAGCCGCGACTCTGCTTTCAGAGGGTACAACATGAAACAGCCACCACTCAACTTGCAGAGGGTACGACATAAGACAGCCACCACTCTGCTTGCAGAGGGTACAACATAAGCCAGCCACCACTCTGCTTGCAGAGGGTACAACATAAGACAGCCACCACTCTACTTGCAGAGGGTACACCATAAAACAGCCACCACTCTACTTGCAGAGGGTACAACATAAGACAGCCACCACTCTACTTGCAGAGGGTACACTATAAGACAGCAACCACTCTGCTTGCAGAGGGTACAACATGAAACAGCCACCACTCTGCTTGCAGAGGGTACAACATAAGAGAGCCACCACTCTGCTTGCAGAGGGTACAACATAAGACAGCCACCACTCTGCTTGCAGAGGGTACAATATAAGACAGCCACTAATCTGCTTGCAGAGGGTACAACATAAGACAGCCACCACTCTGCTTTCAGAGGGTACACCATAAAACAGCCACCACTCTGCTTGCAGAGGGTACAACATAAGACAGCCACCACTCTGCTTGCAGAGGGTACAACATAAGACAGCCACCACTCTGTTTGCAGAGGGTACAACATAAGACAGCCACCACTCTGCTTGCAGAGGGTACAACATAAGACAGCCACCACTCTGCTTGCAGAGGGTACAAGATAAGACAGCCACCACTCTGCTTGCACATGGTACACAATAAGACAGCCACCACTCTGCTTGCAGAGGGTACAACATGAAACAGCCACCACTCTACTTGCAGAGGGTACAACATGAAACAGCCACCACTCTGCTTGCAGAGGGTACAACATAAGACAGCCACCACTCTGGTTGCAGAGGGTACAACATAAAACAGCCGCGACTCTGCTTGCAGAGGATACAACATAAAACAGCCACCACTCTGCTTGCAGAGGGTACAACATAAGACAGCCACCACTCTACTTGCAGAGGGTACATCATTAGACAGCCACCACTCTGCTTGCAGAGGGGGCACAACAGAAAGCATTCATTATTCTACTTACATATATCATCCATCACTATTAACAGGAGAAGCAAAATACGACAGCCATTACTCTACTGGCAGAGGTACAATATGAATCAGTTACCAATATAAATGTGGAGGTACAACATAACGTAGAACAACATATGACTGCCAGCTCTCAATCTAGAGTGGAATAATATAATTTATCCACCATTCTTCCTGCAATGGTACAACTTATGGCGCTCACAACACTTACTGTGGGAGGGTAGGTAGCCACTACTCTACCTGTAGGGTTACATTAGGATGCCACCACTGAATTTTAAGAGATGGAAAAAAAAGGCAGCACTGTCTGTTCATGCATGGGATACAGTGAAATACAGCCTTTACTTTTAATGTTCTGCCATGCTGGCGGTCATTTCTGTCAGCAGTCACTATTCTAACTGTGAGCTACAATGTTAGGTTGCCACCAATGTTCTTACAGAGTGTTACCTAAAAGTACACAGGTGAAACTAGTGTAACATTTCATTGTTTCGAGGTATCGCTCTCAAGGAGCTTTGTAACGGGTAACGGCTTGACAAATCTCCTGGACAGTGAAATGTTGCCACAATAAAATGTCACATTAATTGCACATGTGTTCTTTTACCTAACATACTGTCGGTAATCCTGCATTTATTACTTCTTACAGGATGTTCTTCATTAGGTAACCGCCGTTGTTCTAGCAGGATGTACAACTTAAGGCAGCCACCACTGGGAACTACAATATGAGGTTGATACCAATGTTCTGGTAGACAAAACAACATAAGACACTCCCCATTGTTCTTCCCGGGGATATATTAAATATGCATTACCAACATAGAATAGCCATGTTGGTAAACGTAGCTGAAGATAACATCAGGTAATATAAGTACATGCAATAGAGTAGTGTCTGTTCTAATAGGTAAATAATTCACAGGTTAAAGAATATCAGTGTAATTGGAAAGCGTAACAAAAGAGAAATAATAACTGTCATTCCTCAATACGATGTTACTGATCATAAAGTCATCCATGACTTTGATACATTAGCATCGTTTATTAAGCTTAGTGCGATGATGATTCTAGCATCAGCTGTTAATAAAGAGCTGATAAAATTGTTGAAAGCAGTGAATGTTACTTTGAGCACTAACATGAAGACTGGACCTCCTAGCGGCACTCAGTGGTAGGTGGCAGCGTGTAGCTCTGTAAAGAGAAGAAAATACAATGTTTAGCATTTTATGTGGTAGAGTTAACATGAACAGACAAATTACACTTTATGTACCTGCGCAGGTGTACAAAACTACCAGTTTTTCTTTACAAATGATATACAAAACATACAAGATAATATGTAAGACAAGTGCAACGATTGGCATCTTTATTAACGAAAAATATATTTGTACTGTAAACGTTATCTTAAACTCAGAGATGAATTAAAGTCCATCATCCGTGTTATAAGATAATCAGTCTCTTTAGAGACTGATTATCTTATAATAAGATACACAAAATAATTAACACATATTACCTCTACATTTCGTTAACTCCTGGATTGTAATTCCTCTCGATTCATGAATCTTGTAGCACAAGTGAAAAAGTTTAGCTAATAAAGATACCAAAAGTGAAACATGTGTTTTACTCACCAACTTGCTGCTAATGTATATCATATATAACATGATTATATTATTATATATATTTCATTATTAACACATCTGCCGTTAACCGAGGCAGGTTTACCCGAGAAAAGAAGAAACACTTTCATCATCACTCCATCATTGTCTTGTTAGAGGAGAATCTACACAATATTATAAAAAGTGCAACATATCTCCACTCTTCCCTCAGAGAGCAGGCACTGTCCTCCTACCTCCAGGACTCAAGTCCGGATAACCGGTTTTCTTGAATCCCTTCATAAATGTTACTTTTCTCAAACTCCTACAGCACGTCAAGTCATAAATAACATTTATCTCCACTCGCACTCGCTCACACAAGCTTGCTGGAAGTCTAAGCCCCTAGCACACAAAACCACCTTCACCCCCTCCCTCCAACCTTTCCTAGGACGAACTGTATGTCAAAACAGGTTTATTTCAAGACTAGTGAACTAAACACATCATCTACAGGCTGAAAAAGCCACTTGCAGCCGATAAGTTTTTATATTAATGAGACACACATGATATATTGTCTCATTCTTCAACAATATTCCAGCCTGACACAACAGCAACAGAGAATGACTTTAACATCCTGTTGCGAACAATTGTTTAGCAGTACCAAATACAACTAGCTGGTCCAGCTCCATATACAAACATACACTGTCGCACACACACATACACATACACATACACATACACACACACATGCACCTGGAGAAGAAAGAAGTGTAGAGGAGAGAGAGAGATTTTGGGAATTGTTAAGTGAATGCGTGGGGAGTTTTGAATCAAGTGTGAGAGTAATAGTGGTTGGGGATTTCAATGCTAAAGTGGGTAAAAATGTTATGGAGGGAGTAGTAGGTAAATTTGGGGTGCCAGGGGTAAATGTAAATGGGGAGCCTTTGATTGAGCTATGTGTAGAAAGAGATTTGGTAATGAGTAATACATATTTTATGAAAAAGAGGATAAATAAATATACAAGGTATGATGTAGCACGTAATGAAAGTAGTTTGTTAGATTATGTATTGGTGGATAAAAGGTTGATGGGTAGGCTCCAGGATGTACAGAGGGGCAACTGATATATCGGATCATTATTTAGTTGTAGCTACAGTTAGAGTAAGAGGTAGATGGGAAAAGAGGAAGGTGGCAACAACAAGTAAGAGGGAAAGGACACAAGTGCAACTAATGTGACATTTATTGTGGCAACGTTTCGCTCTCCAGGAGCTTTATCAAGCCATTACAAACAATACATGGACACAGAGGGTATATAAAGGCTCAGAGTGAGGTGAATACTAGTGAGGTACCATTTCGATGTTCACTAGTGGTGGTAGTAGTAGTAGTAGTAGTAGTAGTGGTAGTGACAAAAGTAATACAATATGGTAGAGCAATTAATTCGTACATGAGTAAAAGGATATAAAAGCTATTACTTGGGTAGGTGAAACAGCAAGAAACCTCAACACCCGCCTCAATGAACACATATACGCATGTAGGAACGACAACTTAAACAACGGCTGTGTATAACACCGAAATTCCACCAATCATCTTATTTCAGAGACGCCCAATTAGTGATAAAAGAAACTAATTTCCGCACACGCAAGTGCCTTGAATCAGCACTGATCGCTGTTTCGAATACCATTAAACAAAACAACGGCAGCTTCACCATCTCCGAAGTCTTAGCAAGAATCCTCCTGAAAACAGTAAACCCTGCCATCACATAGTCTCTCCTCTTATACTACACAAAGCACAGAGAGTGAACACTGAAACAAGCTGCCTCATTCCAGTTTATATTTGTCCAACCTATTTTTATGTTACCCAAGTAATAGCTTTTATATCCTTTTACTCATGTACGAATTAATTGCTCTACCATATTGTATTACTTTTGTCACTACCACTACTACTACTACTACTACTACTACCACTAGTGAACATCGAAATGGTACCTCACTAGTATTCACCTCACTCTGAGCCTTTATATACCCTCTGTGTCCATGTATTGTTTGTATTGGCTTGATAAAGCTCCTGGAGAGCGAAACGTTGCCACAATAAATGTAACATTAGTTGCACTTGTGTCCTTTTACTTTACATATTGTCGGTAATTCTACCAACTTTATTACAAGTAAGAGGGAGGTGAAAGTGTATAAACTAAGGGAGGAGGAAGTTCGGGGGAGATATAAGCGACTGTTGGCAGAAAGGTGGGCTAGTGTAAAGATGAGTAGTGGGGGGGGGGGTTGAAGAGGGTTGGAATAGTTTTAAAAATGCAGTATTAGTATGTGGGGCAGAAGTTTGTGGTTATAGGAGGGGGGGGCAGGTGGAAAGAGGAGTGATTGGTGGAATGATGAAGTAAAGGGTGTGATAAAAAACAAAAAGTTAGCTTATGAGAGGTTTTTACAAAGCAGAAGTGTTATAAGAAAAGCAGAGTATATGGACAGTAAAAGAAAGGTGAAGAGAGTGGTGAGAGAGTGCAAAAGGAGAGCAGATGATGGAGTGGGAGAGGCACTGTCAAGAAATTTTAATGAAAATAAGAAAAAAATTTGGAGTGAGTTAAACAAGTTAAGAAAGCCTAGGGAAAGTATGGATTTGCCAGTTAAAAACAGAGTAGGGGACTTAGTAGATGGGGAGAGGGAGGTATTAGGTAGATGGCGAGAATATTTTGAGGAACTTTTAAATGTTGAGGAAGAAAGGGAGGTGATAATTTCATGCACTGGTCAGGGAGGTATACCATCTTTTAGGAGTGAAGACGAGCAGAATGTAAGTGTGGGGGAGGTACGTGAGGCGTTACGTAGAATGAAAGGGGGTAAAGCAGCTGGAACTGATGGGATCATGACAGAAATGTTAAAAGCAGGGGGGATAGTGTTGGAGTGGTTGGTACTTTTGTTTAATAAATGTATGAAAGAGGGGAAGGTACCTAGGGATTGGCGGAGAGCATGTATAGTCCCTTTATATAAAGGGAAAGGGGCCAAAAGAGATTGTAAAAATTATAGAGGAATAAGTTTATTGAATATACCAGGAAAAGTGTATGGTAGGGTTATTATTGAAATAATTAGAGGTAAGACAGAATGTAGGATTGCGGATGAACAAGGACGTTTCAGAGTGGGTAGGGGATGTGTAGATCAAGTGTTTACATTGAAGCATATATGTGAACAGCATTTACATAAAGGTAGGGAAGTTTTTATTGCATTTATGGATTTAGAAAAGGCATATGATAGAGTGGAGAGAGGAGTAATGTGGCAGATGTTGCAAGTATATGGAATAGGTGGTAAGTTACTAAATGCTGTAAAGAGTTTTTATGAGGATAGTGAGGCTCAGGTTAGGGTGTGTAGAAGAGAGGGAGACTACTTCCAGGTAAATGTAGGTCTTAGACAGGGATGTGTAATGTCACCATGGTTGTTTAATATATTTATAGATGGGGTTGTAAAAGAAGTAAATGCTAGGGTGTTCGGGAGAGGGGTGGGATTAAATTATGGGGAATCAAATTCAAAATGGGAATTAACACAGTTACTTTTTGCTGATGATACTGTGCTTATGGGAGATTCTAAAGAAAAATTGCAAAGGTTAGTGGATGAGTTTGGGAATGTGTGTAAAGGTAGAAAGTTGAAAGTGAACATAGAAAAGAGTAAGGTGATGAGGGTATCAAATGATTTAGATAAAGAAAAATTGGATATCAAATTGGGGAGGAGGAGTATGGAAGAAGTAAATGTTTTCAGATACTTGGGAGTTGACGTGTCGGCGGATGGATTTATGAAGGATGAGGTTAATCATAGAATTGATGAGGGAAAAAAGGTGAGTGGTGCATTGAGGTATATGTGGAGTCAAAAAACGTTATCTATGGAGGCAAAGAAGGGAATGTATGAAAGTATAGTAGTACCAACACTCTTATATGAATGTGAAGCTTGGGTGGTAAATGCAGCAGCGAGGAGATGGTTGGAGGCAGTGGAGATGTCCTGTCTAAGGGCAATGTGTGGTGTAAATATTATGCAGAAAATTCAGAGTGTGGAAATTAGGAAAAGGTGTGGAGTTAATAAAAGTATTAGTCAGAGGGCAGAAGAGGGGTTGTTGAGGTGGTTTGGTCATTTAGAGAGAATGGATCAAAGTAGAATGACATGGAAAGCATATAAATCAATAGGGGAAGGAAGGCGAGGTAGGGATCGTCCTCGAAAGTGTTGGAGAGAGGGGGTAAAGGAGGTTTTGTGGGCAAGGAGCTTGGACTTCCAGCAAGCGTGCGTGAGCGTGTTAGATAGGAATGAATGGAGACGAATGGTACTTGGGACCTGACGATCTGTTGGAGTGTGAGCAGGGTAATATTTAGTGAAGGGATTCAGGGAAACCGGTTATTTTCATATAGTCGGACTTGAGTCCTGGAAATGAGAAGTACAATGCCTGCACTTTAAAGGAGGTGTTTGGGATATTGGCAGTTTGGAGGGATATGTTGTGTATCTTTATACGTATATGCTTCTAAACTGTTGTATTCTGAGCACCTCTGCAAAAACAGTGATTATGTGTGAGTGTGGTGAAAGTGTTGAATGATGATGAAAGCATTTTCTTTTTGGAGATTTTCTTTCTTTTTTGGGTCACCCTGCCTCGGTGGGAGACGGCCAACTTGTTAAATATATATATATATATATATATATATATATATATATATATATATATATATATATATATATATATATATATATATATATTATATATATATTTATATATATATATATGTATACATATATATATATATATTATTTAAAGACAAAATACATTGACAAAACATTCACAAAAATATGATACAAAGTAAAACAACATAGGTGACTCAGAGCTACATCTCGAATACTTCGTCCAGCTCCCTGGCTGTGGGGCGCATGAGCAGAATGCTGCAGGCATTTCCTCTCTGGATCGCAACACTGAGTCTCTGAAAGAGGAAGCTGGTCGCCCTGTGGTCCTTGGTTTCTATGATGAGCTTTTCACCTAGGTCTTTGAGGAACTTTAGCACACTTGCTCCATGCTCCAAGGGTCTCCGACCCTATTGGAATGAAGTTATAGCAAGGGGGAAGGTCTTTATATTTGCGGATCTTCTGAGTCTCCCTGTGGCTGGCAGCTCCACCCCCTTCCACTACGGAGTATGGCAAGTAGGTGTCTGCCAATGTGGCGGCACATGTGTAGTCCCAGGCAATCTGCTTTCCATCCTTCCACGGTAGCATAGTGGCTCCATCAGGACGCTTTAGACTTCCGTCAGACCTCTGCACTTGGGGTTCCCGTTGAGCTGGGCAACGGGCTGTGGCGAGGCTTCTCTTTATGATGTCATTGACCTCCTCATGCCTGGCATACTTCCCTTCTGCTGTGTGGCACACGAAACCATGAAGTCCGAATTGATCAGCTGTCGCCCTGCCGCAAATACACCTATGTTCGGTGAGGACGGGGGCGGCTAGGCGAAGAGCAACACCAATCCGAATGGCCTGTGGGTCTAGTCGAGTGCCCAAGGAGGAATTGGGAACAGCAAACAGGAAATCTCCTGAGTGTGGTGCCTTCACTGCCAGGAGACGAGCTTTGTCCTTTCCTGAGGCATTGGAGAGCATTGTGTTGGCGATTTTTTCCATGATCGGTTTGTCCCAGTGGGACTGTTTGTGTTCTTTGGGAGGAGCTGGTCTACTGGAGGAATCTGTAAGGGTGTCCCACCGAATCGCTGCTTCAGTAAACCTGGGGTCTTGAGCTCCTACCATGTCTCTCAAGCGTTCGGGAACAATCTTCTTGACTAATGCACTGGAAGCCAAACACGAAGACAGAAAAGCAGGTAAAGCAACATGTGTTGCTTTGCGCACCCCTATACCTCCCAGTCGTACTGGGAGGGTTGCCTGATCCCATTGCTGATCCTCTAGTGACAGGTTCAGTGCCTTCTTAAGGGTTGACCTCAGGTGTGCATCATATTTGTCAAGTGTTGGGTTGTCAAAAGAGGGTGCACACCTGAGGAGATACAGAGCATCATGGGCATCAAGATTGCTTATTCTCTCCTCCATTCTCATCAGGTCATTCAATTTGTCCTTGAGGACTGTGTCGATGGCCTGGTGACCCAGCGGTGCTCCCAAGAGGGTACTGTTGGACGGAGTGGTAGTAGAGACTTCTGGGAGAATTCTTCGCACAGCATTGATTATTTCCTGGTTTGCTGTGATGATTTCACACTTGGAGGGATTGAGGATGAGTCCCAAGTCTTCTCCCTGTGTTTTCACCAGTTGTAGGTCCCCTACCAGGGACTCTTCAGTACCTGCCAGAGTGCCATCATCCAGGTGCCAGATGTTGAGCTCGCTGCGTAGGCTGGAAGTTAGTTCTCTTACTGCCAAGCATAAGAGAAGTGGAGCGAGTGGGTCACCCTGCTGAACACCTTCTGATGAGAGAATTTCATGTTCTCCAAACAAAAGAATTGAGGGTTTTCTGTAGCCGGCTGAAATGAACGGAAAAAGACTGGGGAAGCGATCCCGAACAGCTGGCAAGACAGCATCTCTCTTTACCATATTAAAGGCATTTCTAAAATCAAGTTTGACTATGGCCTTGTCTTCTGGTAGGTCTCTGATGTAGGCCCTTGCCGCATGAGCTGCAGCTTCACTGCCTAGAGGGACCCCAAAGCCCAGTTGGTGTGGCTGGAGTAAACTGGCAGCTTCTAGGCGAATGTTTCTTACTGCTGCTTTGGCAACGAGACGGCGAAGAGTGTTTCCAACCGCAATGGGTCTGATTCCCCCATCCTTCTTCTTCAAGGCACACAGTGAGGCTCCAAAAAAGAAAGGTTTAATTTCTTCTGGGATTCGCCCAGCCAGGCAGTTGTTGACGAAAGTTGTTAACTCGGTGAGAAGAAGTGATGCAGATGCACCGAGTACTGGATTTACCATCTCCTTGAGGTGCTGAGGTCGAATTCCCGTGTAACCTCCTGCAGATCCTGCAGGAAATGACACAATCGCCTTATAGACTTCCGATTCAGGCAAAATTAATTGTTCAGTGATGGGGTCTTCCTCAGGGTTGTTGTTGATGGCTATGGTGTCCCTGGTTGGATGCTTGTCTCTTAGTGCTTGGGCTGTGGTCTCATCTTTGGGGGCTACAGTGTCGTCACTTGTAATTAATCTTATTGCTCCCACTGTGTTACCTTCTTCGATTTTTTTGCTAACCTTTGCGCAAATTTTCTCGTTTTCAGTGGGACTTTTCTTGGGTCTACCTTTGTGATTCCTGCGATGATGGGGCAAAGGGACACAATTATCCATTCTTGGGTAGTTGCGCACTGCCTTGATAACTGACGTGGTTAGCAGTTTGCCTCGTCTCTCAGGAACTGCAAGACAGACATTGCCGAACAGGAGCAGGTTGCACCATGCTTGGATGGTGCCTCGGGCTTCTAAGTTGGTGGAACCTCCATTCACCTGCTTGAGAAGGTCTGTGAATTTCCCTGCTGCATATGGGCGAGCTGCTTTAGGGATGTGGGATAGGGTACTGTTAGCAGTGGATTTGAATGCCAATAGAAGGTTATCACAAGTGAGGAGGTTGCCATTGGAATTGTCATCTGCCTGTGGAGGCTGTGGGCTGCTCTCTGCAGGGGGCATATGTGATCCTGCACACCCATTGTGTGCACGAATGCGACCATCCCTGTTGCGTGCTCGAAACTCTCCACATACCTGACATGTGCCTCTTCTTTCGTTGTTGGGTGCACTGTTTCCCTGGCTTTGTGGCTGGCTGGCTTCATCATCTGCCATACCTCAAACTGTGTGGTAAGCCCAGGCTGAAGGGAAAATGGCGCATGGCACATACCGCATGTGGTTCATGGTGGTGGTAGGGGGAGGCGAGGGGTCTCCCCCCATTGTACTGGGAGGTGGAGGAAAGGGAGGAGTGGAAGATGTTTGATGAGGCGGAGTAGGGCACTCACTCCCTCCCAGGACAAGTCACTATACAACACAATGTTCTGTGCACCTGTTACTATATGCCACTATGCTCTGTGCACCTGTTACTATACACCACTATGCTCTGTGCACAGCCCCCACTATAAACGACACGTCGCTATACACTACACGTGCTATGTGCATACCATGCTCATACTACGCACTATACGCTATATACACTATACACACGGTGAACAAACACTCCATTGTTGTAACACGAGCACATGGTGTATGCGCGGGTGTTTGGGGAAGGGGGAGACACAGTCTTACCCCTCAACATCCGCCTCCTCCTCCTCCTCCATTCGGCCTTCCCTCACTGACCTCACCTACCCATGGTGACCGTTATGTTCCCTCACTGAATTCACATACACAACACTTTTCTTGATTCTGAAGGAAGAGGCGAAACGCAGAGTCTTCTGGCCCTTTCCAACACGAGCAGCAGATATTCACACACCAGCCTGTTGATAATAATCCTGGTAGGTGTTCTTGATTAGACGATATTGTGCCAAAAACACAGAGCAGGATGCCCACAGCCTCTCTCTGGCAGAGGTGCCATATATATATATATATATATATATATATATATATATATATATATATATATATATATATATATATATATATATATATATATATATATATATATATATTGGGTCAACAGGCCTGCTGCAGTGTTCCTCCTTTCTTATGAGTCGGGTATCGTCGCATGTCAGGTGTTGCTTTGTTGTGTGATGTGATGGAGAGGTGTGATCTCGACCCTTTATATGCCTTCCTTTGATATAATGCTTTAATAGTTCCTTGATGATGTGAAAAGTCACGAAATCGCTTGGAATTTCACTATTCTTTCACAGAAGTTGTTTTACATATTATGATATCATTTGTTTATGTGATCTTATTGTGTATGCATATATATATATATACATATATATATATATATATATATATATATATATATATATATATATATATATATATATATATATATATATATATATATATATATATATACATACATATATATTTATTTATTTATTTATTAACACATCGGCCGATTCCCACCAAGGCAGGGTGGCCCGATAAAGAAAAGCTGTTATCATTCACTCCATCGCTGTCCTGCCAGACGGGTGCTTTACGCAACAGTTATAAAACTGCAACATTAACACCTCTCCTTCAGAGTGCAGGCACTGTACTTCCCATCTCCAGGACTCAAGTCCGGCCTGCCGTTTCCCTGAATCCCTTCATAAATGTTACTTTGCTCACACTCCAACATCACGTCAAGTATTAAAAACCATTCGTCTCCATTCTCTCCTATCAAATACGCTCACCCACGCTTGCTGGAAGTCCAAGCCTCTCGCACACAAAACCTCCTTTACCAATTCCCTCCAACCCTTTCTAGGCCGACCCCTACCCCGCCTTACCTCCACTACAGATTTAAACACTCTTGAAGTCATTCTGTTTTGTTCCATTCTTTCTACATGCCCGAGCCACCTCAAGAACCCTTCCTCAGCCCTCTGGACAACAGTTTTGGTAATCCCACACCTTCTCCTAATTTCCAAAACTACGAATTCTCTGCATTATATTCACACCACACATTACCCTCAGACACTACATCTCCACTGCCTCCAGCCTTCTCCTCATTGCACCATTCATCACCCATGCTTCACACCCAAACAAGAGTGCTGGTACAACTATACTCTCATACATTCCCCTCTTTGTTTCCACGGACAAAGTTCTTTGCTTCCACAGACTCCTCAGTGCCACTCACCCTTTTCCCCTCATCAGTTCAATGATTCACCTCATCCTTCATAGACCCATCTGTTGACACGTCCACTCATAAATATCTGAATACATTCACCTCCTCCATACTCTCTCCCTCCAATTTGATATTCAGTGTTTCACCGCCTAGTCTTTTTGTTATCCTCATAACCTTACTCTTTCCTATATTCACTTTTACTTTTTTTCTTTTACATACCTTACCAAATTCATCCACCAACCTCTGCAACTTCTCTTCAGAATCTCCAAAAAACACAGTGTCATCAGCAAGTAGCAACTCTGACAACTCCCACTTTGTGTTAGATTCTTTATCTTTTAACTCCACACCTCTTGCCAACACCTGAGCATTCACTTCAATTACAGCTCCATTTATAAATATATTGAACAACCATTCTGACATCATACATCCCTGTCTAAGGCCTACTTTTACTGGGAAATAATGTCCCTCTCGTCTACATACTCAAACCTGAGCCTCACTATCCTCCTAAAAACTTTTCACCGCTTTCAATAACCTACCTCCTATTTCAAACATTTGCAACATCTCTCACATTGCCCCCCTATCCACCCTGTCATACACCTTTTCCAAATCCATAAATGCCACAAATACCTCTTTACCCTTATCTAAATACTGTTCACCTATAAGTTTCACTGCAAACACTTGGTCTACCCTCCCTAAAGCCCCCTCGTTCATCTCTTATTCTGCTCTCAGTTTTACTCTTAATTCTTTAAATAATAACTCTACCACACATTTTACCAAAACAAAATAAATCATTGTCTTTTTAAAATATCATAATTATTAGAGGGGAATCATGAGTTTAAATAAAAAATATACGGAAAAAAAAACAAATAACTGATCTTGTAAGTACTAATATTCTTCACATCATGATAGAGTTAAATTTTGTGTATTCTCAGCCATGTTTATGACAGCTTTACGAATTTTTCCCAGAGTCAATAGATGAATAAATTTTGAAGATTTGTGAAAGAGTTAATGGTATAAAATACCGAAAATACTTAACTAATAAATTCTTTAAAATTTCTAGAAATGCATTTTGCCATGAAAAACTTCTTGATATTCCTTCTGTAGTTATGAATTTTAAATTCAACGTTGTATTTAAAAATCTTAATACAGTAAAAAAAAAGAAATAACTTCTCATTAAATCCCCCCCCCACAAAAAAAAAATGCTGATGGCTGTGTCAACAAGATTCCCTTAAAATATTCTAATAAACATTACTACAGTCAAACTGGGAAAAGTTTTAAACTTAGATTACAACACCATAAATATAGCATTACGGCTGGACAAGAGTTTCATGCTCTGTTAATTCATATGAAAGATTTTAACCATCCAAGTGATTTTCTAAAGCCGATAAAGTTGTATCAATCAGGTCTATCGTTGATAGAAATATAATTGAAGAAAGTTTCATAAAAAAATGTTTGTTTTGATTTTAATATGGATGATAGTTCAGGATTATACGAAACAGATTCAATCATATTTAATAAAATTTGTGAAGAATTTAAGCCACATTTGACAAGTCGTCGGCCATCCCACCCATATCATAATGGAACAGTTATAATGTCGTATATGTGGCTATTATAAGTCGTCTGTTATTCAAATGTTTTAATTGACTTCAGAGGGAGGTTTGAGCTTGCTACCACCTGCAACTCACAAGACTGCCATCCCCACGAGCCCCTTTGGGGCGGGGCAGATGGTAGACCAGTGGCCTAGCTTCTCCCTACGAGCCCCGTGAGGGCGGGGACAGTGGCTAGGCCTGGGGACACTTGGTCCCAAAGATGAGGGGGTACTTGTACCTCCTCCCATGGGAGACTTAGGTCTCGACATACTCCCCAGATAGGGAGCCAAGGCCGGGTCACCACTAATTGGAAAAGACCCGGGCCGGGAGAATACCGGCGAATAAGAAAAAAAAAATGTTTTACAGGTCCTTCATAATGTGAAAAATCAAGAAATAGCTCAGAATTTCACTTTCTTTCACAGTAGTAGGTTTGCATATTGTCATTATATATATATATATATATATATATATATATATATATATATATATATATATATATATATATATATATATATATATATATATATATACATATATATATATATATATATATATATATATATATATATATATATATATATATATATATATATATATATATATATATATATATATATATATATATATATATATATATATATATATATATATATATATATATATATATTTATATATATGTATATATAAATGCATATATATATATATGTATACATATATATATATATATATATATATATACAAATATAGCATATATATATATATATATATATATATATATATATATATATATATATATATATATATATATATATATATATATATATATATATATATATATATATATATATATATATATATATATATATATATATATATATATATATATATATATATATATATATATATATATATATATATATATATATATATATATATATCGTGCCGAATATGTAAAACTGGTTAATTAGCAAGAACTCACTAAAAATTCAATCAATTCTAAAAATGTCTCTTATACATTAAAGATATATTTTTTTCATTAACGTCGGTGAAAAAAATTTTAATTTTGCACCAGAAGAATCTTAGAAAACTTACCTAACCTTATTATAACAAGAACAATTTATTTTAGCCTTACTCAACTAAATATATTTTAGATTTGTTTACAATAATTTAATACTAAACAAACTCAGTGAAATATATTTTTTTCGTTAGGTTCAGAATGATTTTGGCGAAATTATTGCATACACAAATTTTCACTTGAAGTATATGGCAAGATGACCGTTGCTATTTAAGCCAAGATCGCAAGTTCTGCCTATTCGGCACGACATATATATATATATATATATATATATATATATATATATATATATATGTCGTGCCGAATAGGCAGAACTTGCGATCTTGGCTTAAATAGCAACGCTCATCTTGCCATATAGGACAAGCGAAAATTTGTGTATGCCATAATTTCGCCAAAATCGTTCTGAATCTAACGAAAAAAATATATTTCACTGTCCTTTTTTAGTATTAAATTATTGTAAACAAACCTAAAATATATTTAGTTGGGTTAGGCTAAAATAAATTGTTCTTGTTATAATAAGGTTAGGTAAGTTTTCTAAGTTCTTTTTGGTGCAAAAATAATTTTTTTGTACATTAACATTAATCAAAAAAATATATCTTTAAACTTATAAGAGAAAATTTTAGAAAGGACTTAATTTTAAATGAGTTCTTGCTAATTGACCAGTTTTACATATTCGGCACGACATATATATATATATATATATATATATATATATATATATATATATATATATATATATATATATATATATATATATATATATATATATATATATATATATATATTTATATATATATATATATATATATATATATATATATATATATATATATATATATATATATATATATATATATATATATATATATATATATATATATATATATATATATATATATATATATATATATATATTACGTTTATTGTATTCTCTGAGGATGAGGGTTCTACAGGAACTGGAACTAACCTGAGCGTCGGTAAGATGGGGAAGGAAGAAGGATGGGGTAGGATGGAAATATGGCAAGGGGTTGGGATAATGGAGGAGGAAGGGTAATAAAGATGTGTGGCCTGTCCACTCTGGGCAAGTTGTGCAGAGATACTGCAGGGAGTTGTGTCGGTGTGCGGTGTTCAGGCGGCATGTTGGGTTGGGCTTCAGGTTTCAGGCAGGAGACGGCTGGAAGGTTACTGGTGACTGGAAAAACAGAGTCGATTGGAGCCACACCCCAGCTTTAGCTAAACAGCAAAGTGCTGGGGGACTTCAGCTTGTTGTTAGGTGGTGATTAGACAGTTGAACAGTTGTTGGAGCCGTTGCAGACTGCGTTGAATCTTGTTCTTCAGAGGTAAAGTACGTTCATTTTGGAGTTGGATTATGATTTAGTGTTGAGGTGGTAGAGTATGGATTCTAAGGAAGCAGGTGGGTTTTCGGGACAGGTGAACTTTGCAGTGTTGTCCTGAAGTCGTTGGCTAAGTTCTGGGAAGGGCATAGCTTTGCTGTATTGTTTTGTGGTGTAGAGGTACCTCCATGTTTAATATATGTATATATATATATATATATATATATATATATATATATATATATATATATATATATATCTATATATATATATATATATATATATATATATATATATATATATATATATATATATATATGTCGTGAAGAATAGGCAGAACTTGCGATCTTGGCTTAAATAGTAATGCTCATCTTGCCATATAGGACAAGTGAAAATTTGTGTTTTCAATAATTTCGCCAGAATCATTCTGAACCTAACGAAAAAAATATATTTCATTGTGTTTGTTTAGTATTAAATTATTGTAAACGTATTTAAAATATATTTAGTTTGGTTAGGCTAAAATAAATTGCTCTTCTTATAATAAGGTTAGGCAAGTTTTCTAAGATTCTTTTGGTATAAAATTAAAATTTTTTACATTAACATTAATGAAAAAAATATATCTTTAAACGGATAAGAGAAAATTTCAGAAAGGACTTAATTTTAAATGAGTTCTTGCAAATTGACCAGTTTTACATATTCGGCACGACATATATATATATATATATATATATATATATATATATATATATATATATATATATATATATATATATATATATATATATATATATATATATATATATATATATAATATATATATATATATATATATATATATATATATATATTTATATATATATATATATATATATATATATATATATATATATATATATATGTATATATATATATAAATATATATATATATATATATATATATATATATATATATATATATATATATATATATATATATATATAGATATATTGAGGAGAAATTTTCTCCAGGAGGGGGGTATCAGCCCCCTTCAGCCCTTTCAGCCCCTTTCAGCCCTGAGGGGCCCAGCCCTCTCAGAAGGGGCAAATATCTTGTTTACTGCTACAGCGAGTAACTGATCCCAGATGCAGTACCAGTATACGACCTGTGGTCAAGCGACCGTCGCTCCTTGCAGTCCAGTGTTGCAGAGTGTATTTTAATAAGAGACAGTACATCTCTTACCTTAGCAGGACAATTAAGGAAAATCCTGCTCCCACTTTATTACCATGGTAGAGATAGTGTATATTGTTGTCTATGCTTAAGACAGCAAGAATCAAACATTCTGCTTTGCTTCATCGAGGAAGTGGCAAGGAAGCAAAAGTACTAGGTCAACTTTTCCTTTGTGCTGGGGACAGTGACGGCGTGGGGCATTGTGGTGTCTTCAGATTACTTTTGACTCTACTGAGAGTGACACTGACGCCAGGATAACCAGCAAAGAACACTGATCTGTGCGTTAGTGTGAACAAAGTGTCTTATAAAACACAATAAACACTTAAGAGAAGTGTGATCAGCTTCTTTAGTAATAAGATTGTGAACAATAATGACAAATCTTGTGGAACATAGTGTACCAGCGTGCGTTTTCCTAGACTATGGAAGACGTGGACATCCAAGGACACTTCAGCTTCTATCAAGTCACCGATATCTGTCGAAGTTGTGAAGAACACCATAGCTCACGCTACAAGAGCAAGGTAGGTTACGAATTTCTTGTAGTACGGGGGACTGCGCAGTTCTCGAGTCGCAAGGAGTTTGTAATCAACCTATAGTCGGCAGTAAGAGGCGGACTTTTGAGTCCACACAAGTGAGTTTGTCAGCAATCAGTGAATGAAATATGCTGACATTACACCCCCTAGGGGTAATTTATAATCTTACAAATTATAACTCATTTCAGCCCGTTGAGGAATGACTTTGACAGCTTCTCAAGACCTCGTCTGCAGGGGCGGCCGTGCAGGCGATGAGTTGTCTTTCTAAGTTAAGTTTTCCCTATATTTAAACTTAGCTGATAACCATTTCTCAACATTTTGGTCGTGCTCGAACCGGATAAAGGCCACACTGTGGTCCAAATATGTTGTACTACAGTGTACAAATAACCTACGAGCCAAGGTCCTTCGAAAAAAGCTGTAAAACTAGTGTTTTACAATATAATTCAGTATATATGAGTCTCTCCAGACTCAATCACAGAGAATGGGCAGCCAAAAGAAAATGGGAGCTCACCCAGCGTTCACCCAAAGAAAACGGGAGCTGAGTGACTCACCCAACAAGAAAACGGGGGATGGCACCCGGCATCCACTGCTCCAAGCTTGAAGAAGCGCTGACTAAGACAGCAACCCAACTGATGTTCAGTTTGTCTGAGTGTATATACATAGTGTTTATAATGTTTATAAACAGAAATTAAGAGACAAGATTGTGTTAAAGTTTGTTTCTTATAGATCTACCTGTTATATTAAGAGAACTTATATATAAAGTGCAAGCTTTCAAATACATATTAACAGTGACATTTATATATGTGTAAGTAATATTAAAGTGTGATTTACAGTTATACAGTGACATTTATAGTGTATAGTGAATGAAGTGTATAACATCGTTATTTACGATTAATCATCGTGGTCAGGCTGACACAGCAAACTCAAGCCATAAACACCAGCCACATATACTCTGTACCCTTCATGGTCATTGACCCTGAGGTTAAGCTTAGTAGGTCAGTAGTGTCTGACTCGATTATTGCTGACTTAAGCATAACAAAAACTGAGCTGTTTATAGCAGTACAGTGTTTTTTAAACACTCTAAGTGTGGTGCTGGAATTTTCAGTATACCATTAAAATGGCTTGTTTGAAAACTCAGTTTCAGTCTTTACAGACTAAGATTACACAATTAGAAAATCTAATTTCAGTCTGTATAGGATTAACTCAAGATACAAACATAGATTTTGATGATCTTGAGGGCAAATTTGAAATACTTGCACAACGTCTGAAAATAATTAATTCAGACTATGCACATTATGAAAATAAATTTCTCAGACCCATCTGAGGATGAAATTAAAAATGTTTTGGGTACATTTAGTAATCAACATTTAAGTTGGACAGGAGTACAGGCTATCTGCCGCAAAACTCTGTCACAGAGACCTACTGTAACTAGTGGTCAAACACCTGTTACACCTGTAACAGCAACAAGTGTCCCATTACCAAGCTTACCTACATTGTCATTACCTATTTTCCAAGGTCATAATTATGAAGAATTCATTAGTGGTTTTCAATCCACAGTAAATTCACGAACTGACATAGATGAGATTGCTAAGTTCAATTATCTTAAATGTCTTGTGAAGGGAGAACCCTATGAACTGATTAAGTCATTTCCGGTGGTTGAAGGCAATTATCAAATAGCCTTACGTGTCTTAGCAGACAATTACTTTGATGCTGACAAGGCCAGAGTTAGACATGCAGTCTTAATATCAAGTTTGAAGCCACCCAAACATTGTTTTTCAGACTTGCAGGCATTTAGAATCACATTAGACAATAGTCTCAGATCTCTAGGTGCTAAATATGACCTAAAGCAATGTGATTGGTTTATCAGTGGTATTGTACAGTATAAGTTGTCACCACAAACTATTGAGCGATTAAATATTATGTTCAATAAACGCTATTTCACTTGTGAAGAAATTAGCAATGGTTAACAAACAATAGTTTCATGCATGCAAGCAACGAGACAAGATGAAGAATCCACAAATCCAGTGGATAACAAACCTTCAACTCAGTATAAAAAGAGTATACCTACTCCCACTAAACCACAGAATGGGAAATCCCATATAGGCATTTATCAAGCTGTGCATACAACAGACAGTAAACAGCCTGTCACACATAAACGTACTCCAAAATGTGTACTTTGTGATGGAACACATTGGGGACAGTATTGTAGTCAATACACATCAACTGAGGCACGTAAACAACGTGTTCATCAGCTGAAAAGGTGCATCAAGTGTTTAGGTGAACACAAGGGAGGAAAATGCTCACTGAAGAAGTGTTTTAAATGCAAGGGTATGCATCATACAACATTATGCCCAAATACTTTTGCTGAACAGCAGAAGACTTCCACAGAATCAGGAAGTCAACAAGCAACAGCATTAAATGTGAGAGATAAGTTTAAAGCAACTGCTCTCCCGAAAACTCGAGTTGACTTATCTAATAAATTACACAAAACCAATGTGCTAACATTATTTGATCAAGGCTCACAAAGGTCCTTCATAAGAAGAACAGTGCTGCAGAAACTGAATAAACAACCCTATGCCAAAGTACAGTTAGATATAGCTGGTTTTTTCCACAATTCTGGTAAACAGACATATGACCTAGCCAGAATCACTGTTGGTCTAGGAAACAGGAAAAAGACAGTAGAAACTGTGGTAGTAGATGATTTGCCTAAGTCTGTGCAGATCCAGGGATTAAAAGAAACAGTTGCAGCACTGAAAGCAGCTAAGGTCAAGTTAGCCTGTCCTGACATACAGACGGACACTATTAGTCCAATTGATTTAATCATTGTAAGTGATTATTATCACTGTTTTGTGCAAAATATAGAAAGTAAACATGATGTTCACTTGCTGAAAACAGCAGGAGGCCACATGATATGTGGTCCCATTCCCTCTCAAAGTGGGAAAGAAGCTGATATTGATTCAGAGGAAAATGTACTAGTTACGAGAATAACCGCTGATTATGTACCACAGCAAAAATTATCATTATTGGAAGAAATGAATGAACCAGTTGACAAGTTGTGGGATTTAGATGCGATAGGTATTGATGTAAATAAACCAAGCCCACAAGAGTCTCAGACTTATAACCAATATTTGGATACTCGTCTGCAGGGGCGGCTGTGCAGGCGATGAGTTATCTTTCTAAGTTAAGTTTTCCCTGTATTTAAACTTAGCTGATAACCATTTCTCAACATATATATATATATATATATATATATATATATATATATATATATATATATATATATATATATATATATATATATATATATATATGCAAAACAACCACTCTGAAAGTATAGAGAAATTCCAAGCGCTTTCGTGACCACTCACATTATCAAGTTCCTTGATAATGTGAGTAGTCACGAAAGCGCTTGGAATTTCTCTATTCTTTCAGAGTGGTTGTTTTGCATATTCTGAAATCACCTGTTTACTGTGATCTTATTACACACACACACACACACACATATACATATTATATATATATATATATATAAATATATATATATATATATATATATATATATATATATATATATATATATATATATATATATATTTATATTGTAGGTAGTAGGTTGGTAGTCAGCAACAGCCAGAGAGGTACTACAGTCCTGCCAAGTAAGTGTAAAACGAAAGCCTGTAAATGTTTTACATGATGGTAGGATTGCTGGTGTCCATTTTTCTGTCTCATAAACATGCAAGGTTTCAGGTACGTCTTGCTCCTCCTCCTTACACTTAGGTCACACTACACATACATGTACAAGCATATATATACACACACCCTTCTGGGTTTTCTTGTATTTTTCTTACTAGTTCTTGTTCTTGTTTATTTCCTCTTATCTCCATGGGGAAGTGGAACAGAATTCTTCATCCGTAAGCCATGCGTGTTGTAAGAGGCGACTGAAATGCCGGGAGCAAGGGGCTAGTAACCCCTTCTCCTGTATATATTACTAAATTTAAAAGGAGAAACTTTCGTTTTTCCTTTTGGGCCACCCCGCCTCGGTGGGATTCGGCCGGTGTGTTGAAAGAAAGATATATATATATATATATATATATATATATATATATATATATATATATATATATATATATATATATATATATATATATATATATATATATATATATTTATATATATATATATATATATATATATATATATATATATATATATATATATATATATATATATATATATATATATATATATATATATATATATATATATTAATAATAATAAAGGAACATATAATACCTACAATTTACCCTAGATACATCACCTTTATTCACTCACATTAGCTCAGAAGCACACTGCTACTAATGAATAAAACAATATATATTATTATTTATAAACACGGAGGCTCCATGACCTCCCCCCCCCCAACCTTTTTCTGCCGGTCTCTCCACTAGAAAGCAAAAACACCATATTAGTACTCTCCCAAAACTTAAACAGGCCTCTGCACTCTAAGGCCATGCAGGTAAACATGAGACCCTTTTAACGAATAAAATAACCTTGGGTATAATCTTACCAAAAAAAAAAAATAAATAAAAAATCGCCCCTCACCTACTAAACACCAACGGCTATACATGACGGTTGCATCTTACAAATATCATGGAGCAAGTTACTCACCTTAAAAATCTGGAATTCTGGTTTATAGTAGTCATAGATGCGGACTGACCCAGGCTTGACATTCTCCACATCAATGTCCCTTATCACACGGAAGTTTACACAGGTGTCCTTTGCAGTTAATTCTTCAATGTAGAAGGTGATCTTGCTACCATCAACTTCATATCTCTTTATATTAAGATCATCCCTTACAAGCTTCATAAGATCTTCTTTCTCGGGAATGTAACCGGAAATGAGATCTACTTCGATAACTACCATGTTAGACTTGCCATCTGGGAGTATATAGGAAGCACAGGCAGTGATACGTTTAGTAACACACTTGTTGTCCGGGACTGTGATGGTGTTGACAGTCATATCAAAGGCATCACTTGCTTCAGCCTCGGGAATATTGTACCGAAGAACAGCCTGGAAGCAACAATATTTATTGATTTTCATTCAGGTTAATGTACTCTCAGGCTGATTATACACATTATCACTATTCCCCAGCAATATACACGAAAAGTGAATAATTCCATGACACACTTCTAGTACACAGGGTGAAACTGATGGTCATGTCATGATATAAAATAACTTTAATCGGAAATATGACTTATAGTGTCTCTACTCATGGATTCTTCAGTCTTAAGGACAAGAGACAATTCTTGGCGAAACGTTTCCTTTAAAAAATCCTAATATTCCACATGTTTGTTATATAAAACTGATTCATTCATATTTCAAGTTTAATGTTACCTGCAGAACAGCACATCCTTGTCCTTGCAGTGTGACAGAGACGGCGGTAGGAAGTACTGGCAGTTTTACGAGCTGTTGTAGAAGTCTGTTGTCTTCAGTGACATTGAAGCTGTGGGAGAAGCCAGTACCTTTCACTGATGCTACAACGTACAAAGGTCCCTGGTAAGTGTACGTAGCATACAGTGCTAGAGCCTGCAGTGCTACCACTGTGTCCTGTTCTCCAGACAAGAGAAGAATGCAACGCGTTAGCGCATAATTTATAAAAGTAACGGATCATATAAATAACATTTTTCGTACAAGTAATGAAATATAACATTTTAAGGTAATGTATTCAAACACAATGTTGTTTATCACTCACTGGATATTACGTATCATTTTGACATACGTTAATTATTATTTTTTCTCTTGGGTGTTAAGGTATCTGTCTTGACTTAAGAATTCC
The DNA here is from genome assembly GCF_038502225.1 of Cherax quadricarinatus. Classification (NCBI taxonomy): domain Eukaryota; kingdom Metazoa; phylum Arthropoda; class Malacostraca; order Decapoda; family Parastacidae; genus Cherax; species Cherax quadricarinatus. The sequence goes on along the minus strand of NC_091292.1, from coordinate 48,087,699 downwards.
TAAGGGCATCTAAAATGAACTTATCACTAACAGGATATTAAGCATCATTTTGATATCTGGCGCGACTAAAAAACGCCAAATAATGTTTACAATACACTTATCTCTCTTTACCACATTATTTTAATACCTTCTCAAATCAGTAAATTATTGTCTCAAATCATTAGAGACAATTTATTAAGAGTTCGTACAGTACGGTGGAACTCTGCAGTGACTCATACGGAGCACTACCCTACCTTTTTATACACACATCTTCACTCCCCAGGTAGATATGTTTGTAACTTGGTAAAGGTTCATGCTTGTGAGATTTTTTTTTCACTAGTGCTAATAGATCATGGCTCTGGTGGCCTGGTGGTTAACGCTCTCGCTTCACACGGTGAGGGCCTGGGTTCGATTCCCAGCCAGAGTAGAAACATTGGACGTGTTTCTTTCCACCTGTTGTCTATGTTCCCCATCAGTAAAATGGGTACCTGGGTGTTAGTCGACTGGTGTGGGTCGCATCCTGGGACACTGACCTAAGGAGGCCTGGTCACAGACCGGGCCGCGGGGGCGTTGACCCCCGGAACTCTCTCCAGATAAACTCCAGATAAACAGTTGTATTTAACAAAGGAATTGCAGATATCTTCCCCAGTATTAAGATAAATTACGATGGTGTTGCCGTGACAGACAAATCTGTATCACGTTTTGATATTATGCAATTACGACAAGATGAAAACTTGTCAAAGGTACTACTTCTGTTGTTTCCAGAGTTTCCTGTTTTTCAAATGAAGAAGCCTGATGCAGGTATAACGCTTCTACAGAAAAGATATCCAGGTGTTGCCAAAGTGTTGTATTTCCTCAACATGAAACACAAATTATTAAAACGTAGCCTCGTGATTCAAGCAACATTCGACGTTACATGACCTCTGGCACTGCCGGAGAGGTCACGTCACCTACTTCAACTCTCGCCCAGCACCTGACTCCACCATTTATCGGCACTATATTTAGGTCTTTGTTTTCTTTGAACCTAAAAAGGTTCCATGTATGTGAAACCTAGCACCATTAAAGGTCTCCTTTTGCTATATGCCTTTTTACCATTTGTTGGCTATACTTATCTTCAACATTGAGAGACATTCTTGGAGAGAGACTAGACGAGTGTTTTAGAACATTTTACCTCAGTTAAGATAATGTTTTTACACCTTAATACAAAAATGAAAGATTATCGAAGAACACTAAACAAAGAAGAATGAAATAGTTGCTGCAAATAACAGTAGGAGAACGTAAATAATTGTAATGTTACCTGTGTGGAGTAGAATCCTCCTTGTCCGTTTCTTTGGGTTGTTATCCATTTAACAACCTTCCTTGCTTGATCCCGATACTTGACAGAGTCCAGTGTCATCATAGCCATGATAGCGTAACCAGCTGTCTCCACTGCCACTGCCTTAGATTTTCCTGGTAATAAAAAAGATGTTTTGTATACCGAATTTGACAGTCTTTATTATTAGGTACCTAAATTGAAATGAGAATTTTAAAACTTAAATGTGGAATGAAAATGCAATAAAGCAAAATTTACATAGCTTAAATTTTTTTAGAGAAATTGATAAATATATAAGCCGTAAATATTAACCTAACATATCTATCATTTAACATTTTAATGATAAAATGAAGTTATTCAAACAGATTTTAAACATGTGCATAGCTTTCATTTAGGCTTTTTTCTAATCTATGTATTTCAGTTAATTAGGGACATAATTTATTTTTTAACTACAGCATATCATTCACCCCAGCATACCTGGACCCTTAGGCAGCTCCCAGTGGGTGGAGTTCTTAGAAACAATGGCCAGCTTCAACAACTGTTGGAGAACGGTTTCGGCCTCTGGAACCTTAGCCAGGGCGAAAACATAGGCCTTCAGCGCCAAGATATAAGGGTGCTGAGTGGTGTCAGCATGTAGACACTGAGTAGCCTGACAAACAGACAGGCTACACGATTCATCATCGGCTTCCAGCATTGCGATCATCACGTACGCGGTCAGAGGTACAGAAGAGTTGCTTGACTCGATTCCTCCCTGTTGTTGAAAGATATTAAATTTCTTTACATGTATAAAACAACACTGCACTAGCCAAAGACTCGAACCTATGCTGCTTTGGCCTGCCTCATGGTGGGCGAAAACACATGACGCCCTAATCTACTGACCCATACGATCCTTAAGAGTAGTGCATCCAGGAGAACTGGATGTTGTACTCGCTACCAAAGAACAAACGTTGGTGTGGATGACTCTAGGCTAATTTCATTCTAGTCCCTGTTTGGTGTACTAGCTCAACGAGCAGTATTTTATATTATTGTGACCACGAACGAGTGGTATGGATCAATAACAACACTGCACTAGCCAAAGACTCGAACCCATGCTGCTTTGGCCTGCCTCATGGTGGGTGAAAACACATGACGTCCTAATCCACTGGACCATACGATCCTTAAGAGTTGCACATCCAGCGGAATTGGATGTTGTACTCGCTACCCAAGGACACACGATGGTGTGGATGACTCTAGGCTAATTTCATTCTAGTCCCTGTTTGTGTACTAGTTTAACGAGCAGTATTTTAATATTGTTGTGACCACGAACGAGTGATATTGATCAATAACAACACTGCACTAGCCAAGGACTCGAACCCATGCTGCTTTGGCCTGCCTCATGGCGGGCAAAAACACATGATGCCCTAATCCACTGGACCATACGATCCTTAAGAGTAGCGCATCCAGCGGAACTGAATGCTGTGCTCGCTGCCCAAGGACACACGAAGGTGTGGATGACTCTAGGCTAATTTCATTCTAGTCCCTGTTTGGTGTGCTAGTATATCGGTCAAACAGGTAAATTTCTGGAAACCAGAATTGCCCAGCATAAATACTCAGTCAGGACAGGGCAGGAGTCGAATGCTATCTTTAACCACGTTAGTGCATGTAATCACCCACCGGGGTGGGATGCTGCCCAGATTATAGTATCAAACAGTTCTGTCATGGAAAGAAACATAATTGAATCTTCCCTTTTGAAACATGAAAGGAATACAGTATACAACTCGAATTATGGTTGTATAAGCTCAATAATTATTTAGTA
>NC_091292.1:48049613-48082113 GCF_038502225.1 Cherax quadricarinatus | reverse complement strand
TGTTAAGTGAATGTATAGGAGCCTTTGAACCAAGTGAGAGAGTAATTGTGGTAGGGGACCTGAATGCTAAAGTAGGAGAAACTTTTAGAGAGGGTGTGGTAGGTAAGTTTGGGGTGCCAGGTGTAAATGATAATGGGAGCCCTTTGATTGAACTTTGTATAGAAAGGGGTTTAGTTATAGGTAATACATATTTTAAGAAAAAGAGGATAAATAAGTATACACGATATGATGTAGGGCGAAATGACAGTAGTTTGTTGGATTATGTATTGGTAGATAAAAGACTGTTGAGTAGACTTCAGGATGTACATGTTTATCGAGGGGCCACAGATATATCAGATCACTTTCTAGTTGTAGCTACACTGAGAGTAAAAGGTAGATGGGATACAAGGAGAACAGAAGCATCAGGGAAGAGAGAGGTGAAGGTTTATAAACTAAAAGAGGAGGCAGTTAGGGTAAGATATAAACAGCTATTGGAGGATAGATGGGCTAATGAGAGCATAGGCAATGGGGTTGAAGAGGAATGGGGTAGGTTTAAAAATGTAGTGTTAGAGTGTTCAGCAGAAGTTTGTGGTTACAGGAAAGTGGGTGCAGGAGGGAAGAGGAGCGATTGGTGGAATGATGATGTAAAGAGAGTAGTAAGGGAGAAAAAGTTAGCATATGAGAAGTTTTTACAAAGTAGAAGTGATGCAAGGAGGGAAGAGTATATGGAGAAAAAGAGAGAGGTTAAGAGAGTGGTGAAGCAATGTAAAAAGAGAGCAAATGAGAGAGTGGGTGAGCTGTTATCAACAAATTTTGTTGAAAATAAGAAAAAGTTTTGGAGTGAGATTAACAAGTTAAGGAAGCCTAGAGAACAAATGGATTTGTCAGTTAAAAATAGGAGAGGAGAGTTATTAAATGGAGAGTTAGAGGTATTGGGAAGATGGAGGGAATATTTTGAGGAATTGTTAAATGTTGATGAAGATAGGGAAGCTGTGATTTCGTGTATAGGGCAAGGAGGAATAACATCTTGTAGGAGTGAGGAAGAGCCAGTTGTGAGTGTGGGGGAAGTTCGTGAGGCAGTAGGTAAAATGAAAGGGGGTAAGGCAGCCGGGATTGATGGGATAAAGATAGAAATGTTAAAAGCAGGTGGGGATATAGTTTTGGAGTGGTTGGTGCAATTATTTAATAAATGTATGGAAGAGGGTAAGGTACCTAGGGATTGGCAGAGAGCATGCATAGTTCCTTTGTATAAAGGCAAAGGGGATAAAAGAGAGTGCAAAAATTATAGGGGGATAAGTCTGTTGAGTGTACCTGGTAAAGTGTATGGTAGAGTTATAATTGAAAGAATTAAGAGTAAGACGGAGAATAGGATAGCAGATGAACAAGGAGGCTTTAGGAAAGGTAGGGGGTGTGTGGACCAGGTGTTTACAGTGAAACATATAAGTGAACAGTATTTAGATAAGGCTAAAGAGGTCTTTGTGGCATTTATGGATTTGGAAAAGGCGTATGACAGGGTGGATAGGGGGGCAATGTGGCAGATGTTGCAAGTGTATGGTGTAGGAGGTAGGTTACTGAAAGCAGTGAAGAGTTTTTACGAGGATAGTGAGGCTCAAGTTAGAGTATGTAGAAAAGAGGGAAATTTTTTCCCAGTAAAAGTAGGCCTTAGACAAGGATGTGTGATGTCACCATGGTTGTTTAATATATTTATAGATGGGGTTGTAAGAGAAGTAAATGCGAGGGTCTTGGCAAGAGGCGTGGAGTTAAAAGATAAAGAATCACACACAGGGTGGGAGTTGTCACAGCTGCTCTTTGCTGATGACACTGTGCTCTTGGGAGATTCTGAAGAGAAGCTGCAGAGATTGGTGGATGAATTTGGTAGGGTGTGCAAAAGAAGAAAATTAAAGGTGAATACAGGAAAGAGTAAGGTTATGAGGATAACAAAAAGATTAGGTGATGAAAGATTGAATATCAGATTGGAGGGAGAGAGTATGGAGGAGGTGAACGTATTCAGATATTTGGGAGTGGACGTGTCAGCGGATGGGTCTATGAAAGATGAGGTGAATCATAGAATTGATGAGGGAAAAAGAGTGAGTGGTGCACTTAGGAGTCTGTGGAGACAGAGAACTTTGTCCTTGGAGGCAAAGAGGGGAATGTATGAGAGTATAGTTTTACCAACGCTCTTATATGGGTGTGAAGCATGGGTGATGAATGTTGCAGCGAGGAGAAGGCTGGAGGCAGTGGAGATGTCATGTCTCAGAGCAATGTGTGGTGTGAATATAATGCAGAGAATTCGTAGTTTGGAAGTTAGGAGGAGGTGCGGGATTACCAAAACTGTTGTCCAGAGGGCTGAGGAAGGGTTGTTGAGGTGGTTCGGACATGTAGAGAGAATGGAGCGAAACAGAATAACTTCAAGAGTGTATCAGTCTGTAGTGGAAGGAAGGCGGGGTAGGGGTCGGCCTAGGAAGGGTTGGAGGGAGGGGGTAAAGGAGGTTTTGTGTGCGAGGGGCTTGGACTTCCAGCAGGCATGCGTGAGCGTGTTTGATAGGAGTGAATGGAGACAAATGGTTTTTAATACTTGACGTGCTGTTGGAGTGTGAGCAAAGTAACATTTATGAAGGGATTCAGGGAAACCGGCAGGCCGGACTTGAGTCCTGGAGATGGGAAGTACAGTGCCTGCACTCTGAAGGAGGGGTGTTAATGTTGCAGTTTAAAAACTGTAGTGTAAAGCACCCTTCTGGCAAGACAGTGATGGAGTGAATGATGGTGAAAGTTTTTCTTTTTCGGGCCACCCTGCCTTGGTGGGAATCGGCCAGTGTGATAATAAAAAAATAATAATATATATATATATATATATATATATATATACATATATATATATATATATATATATATATATATATATATATAGTTTAAGTCACGGCATTATGCCGGGTGAGAGCCCCGGCATAATGCCATGACGAAACTCAAAATCCTACCATACAGGGTTTTTTTCCGTCAGTGCATTATGCCGGGTAGCAGCTGTTAGCATGACATCATGGTCTGCTGCCACACTCCATGGAGACTCCTCAGTGCTCACGTGGCTGTAGTGGTGAGAGGAAGTGTTACACTTTTGTTTCTCATGTGCCCCATCTTTTGTCCAATGTTCCCCTTGGTTTTGTGGTTATACATGTTTGATTATTGGTACAAGGAAGTCTTTAATACCTGAAACTATAGCTTAAATCATAGGGCTTCACAAAACTGGGCAACAGACGAAAGAGATAGTGGAGAATGGTGTGTGTGAGCGTTCAGTGAGGAACTGGGTGCAGCGTTTCAAGGCTGGTGGCGATGTCGTCTGCCAAACCTCGGCCTGGCCCATGGAAGAAGATATCTGTTCTTACCTTATCTCTGTTAAAAAGGCAGTTAGAGAGTACACCTAAGATAACTGCTAGATAATTGAAAGAAAAGAACCCACATCTTCTCTCAGACGTATCTGTAAGAACTGTTAGCAGACGTGTGTCAGAACTGGGTTACAGTAGTCACCGCCAGGTTAAGAAACCGATCCTCTCCAAGTCATAGAAGAAACGTAGGATGGAGTACGTAAAGAAATATCTTCACTGGAATACTCAACAGTGTTTTGAAGTGCTTTGGAGTGATGAAGCAACCTTCACCCTCACCTGTAACCGTGGAAGAAATGTACACCGTCCCAGTTTTTTTTTTTTTTTTTTTTTTTAACATCATGTACAAATATATATAGGTACATATATCAATATGTAATACTGACATTGGTGATGAGCAATAAACATTCATTACACAGTCTACTGAATAAGCACATACATAAGGACATTAAAATAAACTTAACCTACAGATTGCCTCTACGTACGTTATTTCACAAGTACACAAGGGTTCATAGATATAATGGAACCTACACATTATTGCTTACACCCCCCTCCCCACCAATGAATACATTCCACATTCCCTTGTTCACTTAAAATTAAAAAAATGACTTGAACAAGGACAACATCAATAACACAATATATAAACACATAACAATCCAGGCAACATCTGACACTATACTATATACAAGTTTTTAAAACATATCACAGGAATAAAGGTATAATAATAAAGGCCACAAAATGGCTATAAACAAAGCTCCAAAATTACAACCTCAACACAAAAATAATGCACCAAGCTTAATGACAATCACCCATAATACAACTCGCAACAAATTACACAAGACCCACAATAATCATGACATTAATTATCTTCAATTTAAGAATATCATGACACATGTCACTTGAGGAAAGATTATTTACAACATGGATGGTACAGGACTACCAAAATCACAATACCTTAAATAAGACTAACACAATGTGAATATCACATTTCAAAACACATGTATACAACTACCAATAAAGTTGGTATTACCGTTAATGACTTTAACTTATTACACATTAATTGCCCCCCCCCTCATCCCGAAATAATATGACCGTTATCACCAACTTGTTGACTTACATCCTAACTTGACATATATGAATAAACCTAAGTAGTAATTATATAAGTATTGGTGAAACAGTAACATCAAAGACACAGTACATTTAATAACAAATATTAACATAAGCCGGGAAACATGGCCAAGTCTTAAACATTGACACTTAACCCGGTTAAGATACACTTGTAGTGCTTAACAAGTACAGGAACATTGCCACAATGAAGTTCAACCAATCCTTAATCACAACAGCGTATCTAAGGCGCACACAGGCGCAGACATCCACAACTGTGTATGTGCCGTTACACATCCCATATGCACAGGTTCATACACATTCGCATGTTACATTATTCAAAATCTCTCGAAACACTAAAGTCGAGCACATTCTTTGCAAATGTCCAACCCCAAAGAGGCGACCCCGTTTCTACCCCTAACATCCCATCCTACCGTAGCATTTTCCATTCCTACCCTGCCCCTCCCACCTGGTTTACAAATCTAATAAAACCCCTAATGTAAGTTCTCTATATCCTTCTGAGAAAGCCCGCTCCCACCTTCTCCCATAAATTTCCCAGTTACAGCACAACGTTTTATAAAACATAACCGCTAAAACCCGCCTCTTCACCTCACTAACCCCTTTCCCTGTCATTCCCCACGATATGTATATATAATCAACCATAATGTATTCCACAGCCCTAATAGTACTCTCATCCAATCCCCCCACATCAAGACTTAAAGCTCTCAGAACAGAAATCCCTTTACCCCCAATCTTACGGAGCACCCTACTCAACCAACCCCTGACGCTACCCATCCCCTCACAAAAATATACGACATGAAACGCCGACTCCTCACCTTCACATATTCCACCCCCCTCCCCTCAACCACCCGTCTACCCCTCAGAACCCTACCTGACGGCAAAATGCCGTGCAGGAAACGATACATTACGTTACGTGCTCGTGGTTGTAACCTCATCCTACTTAACATATTCCATATACTTCCCCATGTATACATGGGGAAAATTCCCAGTACAGGCGCCACAACCCTCCCCACCAACAATCGACACATTGCACCTATTTTGACCTTCCCCGGATCTCGAACTCACACAATAGCCCTCAAAACAGTTTCACACTCCCGTAACTCCACTCCTGAATACATTCGTTTCAATCTTACATGGATCCTGACCAGACCCCCCTTCACCGACACCTTCCCTCACCACCTCCCTTTTAATGAAGACACATTTGACCCTCTGCTTAAAGTCCAGCAAACCCCCCCCCCTGCCGCACAGGCAACATTACCAAGTCCCTTTTAAGCCAATCACATCCCGAACCCCACAAGAATTTAAAAACCCTCCTAAGTATGTCCGCTATTGCTGTCCCTGTTAATGGGAACACGGCCGCCACGTGCCATACCTTACTATACAATAAGACATTAATAACAATGGCACGCTGCACATGGGTCAAATGATAAGGCCTCAATACACCCAATCGCCCCTGAATCCTATCCACCAACCTAATCGAGTTTTCCATGCGTGCCACAGCCAGATCGTCTGCGTAGATAAGACCACAAATTTTTAACAATTTCACCCGCCTCCCCACGACTGAACTACCCCACTCAACCCTCCCAGCCCAAGCTCCTAATCCCATGACAATGGACTTTTCTGAATTCACTCTCGCACCAGTTGCATCCGAGAACAATTGTACTACCCTATCCAAGGTATCCATTGACATCCCCTCCCTAACCTGAACAGTAGTGTCATCTACATACCCTATTAAGACTGGCCAAACCCTCCTAACTCTACTCCCTTCACCCCCCCTATTGCACATATGATTTTCCATCATCCTATAAAAGGGGTCCTGTATGCATGCAAATAAAAGTTGTGACATAGCGCACCCCTGCCGAAGTCCCATTTCCATTACAATCTTCCCACCAAACCTCCCATTAATCTGTACCCTCGCCATTGCACCACAATACAAAGCATCTACCCATCCCACTATTTCTTCCCCAAACCCCTGTCCCCTGAGGATGGCTCTCAATGCTTCTCATTCCACTCTGTCATATGCTCCCTGCAAGTCTAAAGCCTCCAAACCCCCCTCCCCCTTTAGCTTCCACGAAATTCCTTAGGAACCCATGTCCCTCCACCATAGACCTCCCTGGCAACCCATACTGAGTTCTCGATACTACTTGACCAACTATGCATTTAAACCGATTCCCCAAAATCTTGGCAAATAGCTTATAATCTGTGCATAACAATGATATTGCCCTGTAGTCCCTAAGTGTATGTTGCCCCTTACCCTTCGGTACCAATACCACTACAGCCGTTGCCTGCTTCTCTCCCAACTCTCCCCTCTCCTTCATTAAATTTAATAACCTAACCAAAAAAAACCCTCATTAGCTCCTAATGCTGTAGATAAAACTCTGCCTGGAGTCCATCGATTCCCGGAGCTTTGCCCTTATGCATTTCACTTAAAGCCTTCCATGTTTCTTCCTCAGTTATTTCCCCTCCCAAGACTTCCTATCACTGTTTCCCAACTGACATATCACATCCTCACATACTTGTTTTAAAACCCCAGCTTCCACCCCATCCCTTTGCCAATACTTTCCATACCACTTATCCGCAAACACTCCCATTCCATCTGTGGCATGTATAACCTGACCCACCCTATACCCACCTACCGACTCATGAACCTCCAACCATGGAATAGCTGTTGCCTGCTGTCATTGCTTTTGCCTATGCAATACACACGACGAAGGCCTATCACCCCATAACACCTCTTCCACGCCTGCCTTTACCCTCACCACTTGGAACCTCTCATCCGGTACCTCGCACAGCCTCCCCTTAGGTGCCAATATGTCATCCATAGGATAAATACCCGCCACCACCCCCCTCGCATAACAACCCTTTAACCCATCCTCCAAATAGTTAGCCAGCCCATATTTTAAAGAATTCATTCGTTTCCCTTCTCTCATGTAAAATTTCCTAATCCATTCTTTAGCCACACCATTCCACCATGTTACCACATCCTCCACCCCATGTACCTCCCCACTTAACCCCTCCCACAGTGTTGTAAATTCCTCCAACCCCTCCTCATCTCCTAACACACTCGTATTTAACTTCCAATAACCCCTAGAGATACCCACCAGTGACTCCCATCCCACCTCTACCACGACCGCCATATGATCTGAATAAGCTACCTCTATTGTGTGGAAAAACTTTACCAAGACCCCTTGAGAAATGTACAACCTATCTAACCTAGCCGCGTAACCCCTCCTTACGAAAGTGTGCTCTACCTCCCACACTCCCCCTCCAATTGCATCCCTCAACTGAATATCCCTCAAGAAGTCTCGTAAGGTCGCCGACATGTGCCCCGCCCCTTTTGGTTCCACATCAGCCCTCCTAATAACACAGTTCCAGTCCCCACCAACGATGGCCACCGCAGGTAAACCACGTAAGAAGAAAACTAGGTCATTACATACAAATTCCTGCTTTACTTTCACATTGTTCTCAGCTGCTGTATACACACTTACAAAGGTTACCCTCTGCCCCATCCACCACCCATCCACACGCAACACCCTCCCCCTCCTCCCCCCTCACTTCATATCAACACAAACGAGCTTGCCTCCATGATCAATATACCCACACCACCTTTCAGACGTGCAGATGGCAGAGTCATGACCTGAAACCCCACCACCTCCAGCTCTCTCTCCTCCTTGAAATTGTGTTCTTGCAGAAACACTACATCAACCCTATATTTACACAGAAACATTCGAAACCAGTCCCTCTTCACACTTCCTCCTCTCTTCATTCTTCCCAGGGCCTCCTGCCCCAGAGCCAGCACAGGACTTCACTCCATCAACCCCCCCCCCTCACTTTCTTGCAATGCCTCTTATCCTGAATACCTCGACGATACTCTTCCTTCCTCCCAGACCTCTGCGTCGGTGTCAGGACATCATCTGAGTCTGACGCAGCTGCTCTCTTTCTCGTGATGCCCACCACTGCCATGTTGTCTTTCGAGGATCCCTCACGATGAGCCTCAACCCCCACCACGCCTCGCTCCACGGCACACGGTGACATCTCATGCTTACTGCATGTCCCGTCCTCCCTGCTATGGTTTTTTTCTTACACCTGCCTCCTCAGGCATCGCCGTGTCTCTCACCAGCTCGGGAACAACTTCCTCAGCAGGCGATGTCAATGTCCTCAACACCTCCTCAAGCTCTTCCTCCAGCGCAATTACATCCTCCTGCACTTGCACTTCTACACTCTTCTCCTGTCTAGTAACAGTTCCTGTTATAGTACAGTTCGCTTCACACACACCAGTCTCCGTTATGGGATCCTTCGCCATTTCACTCCACAAGCACCCACAGTCTTGCTTTCGCGTGGGGCTCTCAACAACAGCTTCCACATTGGTAACTGGTACTTCACCCGTCTGTGCAGGCTCCCTCCTCAGCTTCAGACACTATATGGCCACTATATGGTCGTACGCCCCGCAAGACCTGCACGTACGCCTCTGTCCGGCGTACGATACCAAAACCTGCGTCCTGAAGTCCTCCAACACGACATAGGATGGGATGGGATGTCTCAGAGTCATCTTCAGGGAAAATGTTCCCTCTAGACGGCCAGTGTAGGCACCAGTTGCCCACTTGCCCTGTTGTGCCATATGCCTCGAAAACTCTCCTGATGTCAGCCTCATCAGCCTCAAATGGGATGTTATGAATCTTTACCTACATAAAGTGGCGGGATACATCGATCAAACGCACCTTGACAGCTGGAGTGGCGTCAAGACTCACATGTTGGAATCTCGTCACCAATGACTTGTACACAGACGTGGAATTCAGTTTGACGAAGATTCTGTATGCCCCATTCAGGGCTGCACCATATACCTCCTTATCCTGTATGCCATACGTCTCCCGAATGATGACTGGGAGTAACACTTGTGCTGATGTGGGCGAAATTGCCCCGCGGATCAGCTCAATCCCAACAGTATTCACGCGACGCCTCACACTGGTCGCCATGTGGATACAAGGTGGCTCACCTGAATGAACAGCAGAGGGGTGCAGAGCACAACCACTCTCTACGGCAGGCAGCGAATGGTCCAGAGATAGTGACCCGCTAGATCCACACTGCACCTGTGGCACCACCAAACACCCAGATTCGCTCATAGTGTGGTTGCACAGGTTTATGCATTATACATATGTTTGATCTTCCTAGGATAAATTATATGTAAGTTTCCTAGGGAAGTCGGACAGAGGGACCTATCGCCTCTGCAGTCCTAGGATTATGAAACATTGCAACCATCTTAGAGCAGGTAGGTAAATATGTAGGGACCTTTGTAAACAAAACTTTCTGGAACATTCTCGGACATACAGGGTGACACACAGCACATCTGATTTGTTTAGTATTAAAGTTATATACAGTCTGAGAATGAGGGTGTATTTACTAGTCAGGTAAAATGATTCCATGCATCACTAGATTAGTTGATGTCGATTAAAATGCGTTATTGGGCTAACTACCGTTATTACGTAACTAGCTTCTTGTAAACTTTCTGAGGCTCCTCCCTCCCCTCCCTTCCCCATAAACGGGGAGAGGGGACGGGTGGTGGTGGTTGAGGAGTGGACAGCACTCACGCTGGACTATGACGTGGACAGCCCTCACGCTGGACTGTGACATGGACAGCACTCAAGCTAGACTGTGACATGGACAGTACTCACGCTGGACTATGACGTGGACAGCCCTCACGCTGGACTGTGACATGGACAGTACTCACGCTGGACTATGACATGGACAGCACTCACGCTGGACTCTGACATGGACAGCACTCAAGCTAGACTGTGACATGGACAGTACTCACGCTGGACTGTGACATGGACAGCACTCACGCTGGACTGTGGCATGGACAGCACTCACTCTGGACTGTGACATGGACAACACTCACGCTGGACTGTGACATGGACAACACTCATGCTGGACTGTGACATGGACAGTACTCACGCTGGACTGTGACATGGACAGTACTCACGCTGGACTGTGATATGGACATCACTCACGCTGGACTGTGACATGGACAACACTCACGCTGGACTGTGACGTGGACAGCACTCACGCTGGACTATGACGTGGACAGCACTCACGCTAGACTATGACGTGGACAGAACTCACGCTGGAGTGTGACGTGGACAGCACTAACGCTGGAATGACATGGATAGTACTCACACTGGACTGACATGGACAGCACTCACACTGGACTGTGACGTGGACAAAACTCACGCTGGACTGACATGGACAGCACTGACGCTGGGCTGTGACGTGGACAGAACTCACGCTGGACTGACATGGACAGTACTGACTCTGGGCTGTGACGTGGACAGAACTCACGCTGGACTGTGACATGGACAGAACTCAAGCTGGACTGACATGGACAGCACTCACGCTGGTCTGTGACGTGGACTTATTGGTTTACGGAACCGCCTTTCCTCAAAAATTTCCACCCTTACCCACATCCCCCCCCGCGCCGTGGCTTGTCTTGTTAGTGATACACACACACACACACACACACACACACTACACACACACTACACACACTACACACACACACACACACATATATATATATATATATATATATATATATATATATATATATATATATATATATATATATATATATATATATATATATATATATATATATAAGTAGTGATGAAGGCGGCTCAGTGACTCCTGCGGCAGAGTGGTTTCCTTTTCCTGAGCGGTCTCTGCAGCAGAGTGGCTTCCTCCTGAAAAGGGCTGTGGTTAAGTGGCTCCTTTTCCTGGGTGGCTCCTTTTCACACCTATATGCTAATGACCTTGACCTCGCCCTCGAGACCACCTCGCCCTCGAGACCACCTCGCCCTCGAGACCACCTCACCCCCACCCACGACCCCACCCACGACCCCCACCCACGACCCCACCCACGACCCCACCCTCGACCCCCACCCATGACCCCCACCTACCACCCCCCACCCGCGCCCCCGCGCCCCCCCACGCCCGCGCCCCCACGACCCCCCCACCCGTGCCCCCGCGTCCCCCACCCGCCCCCGCCCTCGCGCCCCTTGCACCCGCCCGTGACCCCCCCGTCCGCGCCCTCGCGCCCCCACGACCCCCCCACCCGCGCCCACCCGCCCCCCACCCGCCCCTGCCCTCGCGCCCCTCGCGCCCGCCCGCGCCCCTCGCGCCTGTCCGTCGCGACCGCCCGCGCCTTCTGCTGCGCCTTCTGCAGCGTCGTCTGGATAGCTCCCGCTCCACGAATTTTTTTCCGATTTATTTCGATTTTTTTTTGAATTTCATTTTCTTATGATCTCCATCTCCTTGAATCAAATTTTTGAGGTTCCCCCTCCCACTTTCACCCCCACCCCAAATTTTTTCTCGATAATACAAAGACTCCAATTCCTCGGATCAAGTTTTTGGGTACCCCTCCTTCCACCCCCAAAATTTCTCCTCCATCTCCTTGGATCAAGTTTTTCTCGATATCAATAATACAAAGATTTCCCCCACCATCCACTTCTACCCTCTATGTCCAAGTATTTCTCCTCCATCTCCTCAGATCAAGTTTTTTGGATTCCCCCCTCTGGGTATAAGCATTCAAAATGGACTCCCACTTGCATCCCAAATATTCCTGCTCTACTTCCTTGAATCAAGGTTTTCTCGATAATACAAAGACTCCATCTCCTTGGATTAAGGTTTTTGGATTCTCCCCTCTGGGGGTTTGAATTTCTTGTGCTCTCCTCGGATCAAGTTTTTTTTTTCTCGATAATACCAAGACTCCATCTCCTCGGATCGAGTTTTTGGATTCCCCCCTCTGGGGGTAAGCATTCAAAAATGAACTCCCACTTGCATCCCAAGTATTTCTCCTCCATCTCCTTGGATCAAGATTTTCTCGATAATACAAAGACTCCATCTCCTTGGATTAAGGTTTTCTCGATAATACAAAGCCTCCATCTCCTGGGATCAAGGTTTTCTCGATAATACAAAGACTCCAATTCCTCGGATCAAGTTTTTCTCGAAATCAAAGTCTCCATCTCCTCGGATCAAGTTTTCGGATTCCCCCCTCTCAGGGTAAGCATTCAAATGAACTCCTCCTATGGGGCATGGTACTTTCTCTTACTACAGGTCTAAACAAGTGTGACATCATCCCACCTGTGTTTACTCGGCGGTCAGTGACGTCACGTGATGACCTCACATATACAGGCTGAATCTTGTCGACTTCCCCCTATGTCAGTGACGTCACGCAATGACCCCACACACACAGACTGAATCTTGTCGACTTCCCCCTATGTCAGTGACGTCACGCGATGACCCCACACACACAGACTGAATCTTGTCGACTTCCCCCTACACATTTCATATACACCATAAGGAAAACATTTTCACTCTTAACACAGGATAACCCAAATAATTTCACATTTTTTTTTCGTTAATACCCACAAAAATCAACAATTTCTTTACAAAATACAACACAAGTCTAGACATTTTTCTCGTTTTAACTATTTCATCTCAGGTCACTCCCCACGAAGTAACTTTCTCTCTCTCCTCCCCACCCTCCCGAAACCCTCACACTCCAACCAACACCTCACAATTTTTCACTCATAACCCCCAATTTTTCTCGTTTTAACTAATTTCATCAGAAAAAGTCACAACAACAACCCACAACTTATAAACACTTTTTCGGTATCTCTAGTTCGACATCAACGCCCACAACCCACAACACCCACATCCCACAACACCCACAACCCACAATTTTTTCTCGTTTTAACTAATTTCATCAGAAAAAGTCACAACAACAACAACCCACTTATAACATCTTTTTCAACACCTCTAGTTCGACAACAATACCCACATCCATCATCACTTACCAATTTATTCACAATTTATTCTATACAAATTTTTCCCCTTCTTTTATTTGAAGCTTAAATGTAATGCACATTCCTCCCTACATTACTAAAATTCTAATAAATTCCTCTCCATACCCATCTCCTTGTATCCACATAAATTGATAATATACTCACAACAACTAATCATCTCACTACCCAACTACTGCGGCATGTTTCTACACCCTCCAATCTTTTCCAGTGTATCATAACTTTTCACTTCTATAAATTCTTTTAAAATATTCACACATTACCTTTATTTTCAGTAAAATCCCCCCATATTTCATTAAATTTCTAATACAACCCTACCCATACCCCTCTCCATCTCACTCACATTTCTTCACATCCACTCACCCGTTTCCCAACACACCTCTTCAGAACAAACACAAAAATCACATTTCACATCCACAAATGCATCTCATCACCCATCTCAAATCCACTAAAATCACTGTAACCAAGATATTCACAAAATTCTATAACCACCTAACCCACACACACACAGACAACTCACTTTACTTTGAACACTACCAAAAACACCATCAATTACCATTGAATACTCCAAAAATATCATTCGAACACCCCCAAAACTCCACTGAATACTACCCGAACTAAGATCAACACTACCAGCTAATATTCATTTTATAGAAATCCCCACATTCCTCCCTACACTAAATTTCTAATAAAATCTATCTCCTCGACTCCACATAGTTTAATATTATACTCATAACCCCCACAATTTTTTCTCAGTTCAACTATTTCATCAGAAAAAAAAAAGTCACCAGCATTTTACTCAGTAATATTCACAACATGTCACAAATTTTTAGAAAACACTCATTTTTTATAAATATATCACGAACACATCCAACTAAGATACGATATAAATCACATTTTTAGACACATTCCCTCAATTTCGGTAATATGAATAAAGTTGATTGGGATAACATTTAGAACACTTCCAAATTACGTTGGAGCACATTCAAAAATATATTGGAACACTTCCAAAATACATTAAAGTACTCCAGAATTACTTTGAACGACCCCATTTTTGGATATTTCCAAATTAGTTTTGAAAACTTTATCTTAAAATCGAACATTATTTTCTTGTTGGTAAATGCACTCAATTGTAGAAATATTTACTCGATTTCCGAATAGAAACACATTCCTCGCTCTGAGAGACTCCTTGAGCTTATATGCCTTACCCCAAAGTATTGCGTCATGATTTTTGTACAATCCCCTCCAGCGAGGCCATGAAATGGTGTTCACACCCAAGGTAGATTTAAGATAATCATCTCTTTCCAGACCAACTGTGTTCTCTTGTGCTAAAATTTGGTGAGGTCACAGGGCTGACAGACACCATGAAATTAACTTAAATGAGATATAACATTTGTATTCTACCTCAATACTTTTTTCATGGTAAGGTTTGATTGATTTAAAATTCATCATATCTTAAAACCTTTTATTAAACATTTCTCTTTTTAATGAATGAAACATCATATATTATTAATCTTGGTGTAACAACACTCTCTAAACATCATAAATCCTCCTTTCTAAGTCTAGTTCTTCCAAACCCCGTCACATCGGTACCTGTAAATTTTAATATATTTTTTGTTTCATTAGCATATAATGGGGAGAAATTTGCACCATCACCTGTAAAAGATATAAACCAACTAAAAGTTACATATTTTTTCACTATCCCAAACATATGCCTCTCAAGTGTTACAGTAGTATTCTTCTCGTTAACTTAAATATCTTCCCATTCTTGACTTAAAAACATAATCATACTGTGTCCCCTTATTAACTTAAATGAATTAAAAGCGTCTTGTTAACTTAAATGATGTAAGTATTATGGTAGACATGATTCTTGGTGCTCAGCTAGAGAGAGAAGGTCGAAATGGTAAGTGACACATTTCATGAAGAGATAAATATGAGTTATATATGTGCATTAATTCAAATATATCTCTCTCTCTCTTCAAGTTATAATTACTTTCTCATAATAATTTAAATGAATTAAACCACTGATACAAGGTAAATAATTTTGCTTACCTTATAAGTTACTCACATGTTAGGCTCAATGTTTTTAATATACTGTTTAATATCTGTGAAAAGTTCTCTCCAAATTAATTTCCACTTCTTTGTGTTGTACCATCTATGCAAAATGCACAGATTATACTGTCTATTAAATATTTGACTGACAAAGTTTTCAGATATATTGTTTTCCAAAATATAATATACAAGATCATCACTCCACTCCGTTACCATTTCATCAATGAATTTATGCGAATCAAGTTCATTTT
Source organism: Cherax quadricarinatus (assembly GCF_038502225.1). Taxonomy (NCBI): domain Eukaryota; kingdom Metazoa; phylum Arthropoda; class Malacostraca; order Decapoda; family Parastacidae; genus Cherax; species Cherax quadricarinatus. The sequence goes on along the minus strand of NC_091292.1, from coordinate 48,066,477 downwards.
CTAACCAATTTTTAACTCGTTGAAAATTATTTTCACTCAATGATTCACCATCTTTCCTTAAGAGTTGATTGACAGTGTTGCAAAATTCCAACCAAGGAAGATCTTTCACCGTTTCACAAATAACAATGAAATCGCCAAGTTTCCCCATATTAGATGCTTTCCATGTGGTTCCCGGACAATGTCTGGGGGTGACTTACACACAACTCTCCCATACACATAAAGAGTTGCTAAATAGTATTAAATGAAAATTTCATTAAACTTACCTAAACTAGGATCAGCCATTTCAAAATCCATTTTCATAATTAATTTTTTGGGCTTTGGTATAATAAAAGTTTGAGATAAATGACTACTCCATTCACATTCTCGTAACAATAAATTTTCCAATATTTCTTCACTCCATCGTTGAGTCATTTCTCGCACCTCAGCTACAAACACTTCTTTTGAGAGAACATGTTCCGCATCAACTCTTTTTTGAATGGGTTCGACTCTCTTAATTGTATATAACATTTCTATAAACACCACACTAGTATGTTTTGTCGCAACCACCTCCATATTTCTTCTTCTGCTCAAGTGATTCCTTACCATTTCACTCCAAATATTTATACCAAAAATTTCAATCGTTGTCATCATCGAATATCATTTTTTTTTAATAATACAAATACACATTACACGGGATTTCTTCAAAGCATATATATTATCCATTGTATATTTCAAATAATATGTTTAGTCATTGTTAGCTTTCCTTATTTTTCAGTAAAAAGAAATATTCAGACATTTTTTTTGGCAACACTTGCTTGTGACGTCACTATCCAGCAACACGTTAAAACAGGATAGAACATCTTCCCATTATTATTTTAAATGAACTAAAAGCATGACGTCACGATACTCATTGAACAAATTATCTTACCTTTAATTGTCTTCATGCATTTCCAAGTATGTACCATCGGTTTAGTAATAACAAGTCATAATATCGTTGAAGTAAGTTATGATTACACTCTACAGGAGCCAACAAATGCATTACCAATTCCAATAATTTGCTAGAAATCAACACAGTTGCTGAAGTTCCCTTATGGGGGTTTGTTCATCTATCATCCACGATACAACTTTTTCTTGCTAAGATCACCTCCTCCGGATATTAAAGGTTTATATTCATTCCACTTAAGATTCTTCACCTCACCAAAGAAATCCAACAAATGTTTAACTCTCCCCATCCTGTATGACACTAAACACGTGGTGGTTCATTCACCTATCGTCATGGTGATGTTACGTAGTGTTTTTCATGGAACAAATTTCTCTACACATATAGTTATAAAAACTACTAACTCGACAACCCTCGTGGTGAAAAGAGTATAAGAAGACACATCCGTATTGAGTTACAAGAGTATTTAGATGAAGACTTTAGATCTACGTAAGTTCCCTGGACTGTAAAAATTCAAGTGAGATTTTTGTTATAGTCTAAAAAAAAAATTTGTGTTAGACTCATCTTGAGTTTAAGTTAACAAGAGGAAAAGTTCATTTAATAAGTGGAAGTTACATGTGTAAAATTTGTTACAGAAGCAAAAGTGTCTACACATCACTGAACTGATAAAGAAATGATTAATTCGATAGAAGACCTTGATCACAACCCTCCAAAACGAAGGAAGGTGACTGAACAATATCTCACCAATAAAGAAATGCTTATAGCAATGGAAGATTTTGAACGTGAGTTTTTAATGAGATATTATTGAGTAAATTCACCCACAATGTAATTTTTAGAAATTCTAATGAGAAATATTTTTTTTTTTCATTCGTTGAGTAACAAACTTAATTTTTGGGATATAATACTATATTTTATCAAAATTACAGGCAAAGAAGCAACAAAAGATGAAGAAAAATATCTTTCGTTAATGAAAGGAAATATTACAAAAGATTTTAGTGGCAGTGATAAAATTCTTTTAGTATAACAAGCAAATTGTTGTGCTGTTAAATTGAAAAAGGGAGGTCTTGCTGATGCTTTAAGTCAGGTTTTACCACTTAGCAATCCATATTTATTTACATCACCTGGATGTCATAAAGCAAATCTAGCTAGTGAAGTCACTCGTGATAAATTTGGGAGCATAAAATTTGTAAATAATGGAAAAAATAACCCCATGATTGCCAATATGTTCGCACAGTATGCGATGGGACCTCCACATAAGTATTATATGAACTGTAAAGTTGATAAGGCCTACTATAATACATGCAAATATTTAGATACAAAGAAAGGTCGTGAGTTTATATTCAAAGAGTGCATGAATGATCTTGTTAAGTGGTTATTAACAGATCCCAATGGGATTATAATGGAAAAAGTTGTGTTTCCAGAAGGAATTGGATGTGCTTCAGCCGGAGGTGATTGGTATGCATATCTTAAAATCATTCATGATTTTGCAAAGGAATTAAAAAAAGTCGTAGAAATACTGTTATCATTATTGTAAAATATAACAAATAAAATATCTCTATAATACTTTTTTTTTTGTTTTATTCACCTGCACTCTAAAACCTTATTAGGCAACTGAATAGAGATCATACGTCTGGCAGGAATGGTGATGAGTATAAACATCTCTGTTCTTTGTTGTTCATACATTAGTACCTCTTCCACCAGGGTGCGACTAGCCATCTCAAGAAAATGGAGACAGACAATAGGATGGAAAAATATTTTAAAATTGAAGAAGGAAAATTGTACGATGAAAATTATTGTCGTGACAACGTCTGCATTATTTTTCATGCAAATTGTGTTGCTATAAAAGGGTATGGTGCAAGTTATTATTTGGGTAAGAAATATCCTTATGCTGATGTGTATCGGAGTAGAGAACCATTATTTAATCTGAGAAGATGCAGAGTTGAAGATCGTGATACTCCTGGAACTGTTATCAAGTTTGAACCTTCACCGGATCAAAGAAAATTGAATCTTCCTTATTTAGCAGCCATAATAAGCCAATTTGGTATTGCTGGACCATTGGAGGAAAATACCATTTCTCAAAATTTAATTGAAAAATCAAGAGATTCCCATTTGGTGTATGATTTAAAGAAAGATACTATCGCAGACAGAATAAGATATTTCAAGGAAACCATTGAGAGAGTCATAAAAAGTGTGAAACACAATAAAAATATACGAGAGGTTATCTTTCTGAAAGGTATTGGGAGGTATGAAACTTCAAATGATTACATCTGGAATACACATTATAGACCTATACTCGAAGATATGATAATGAAATTTAAGGAAGAAGGTATTCGATCAACAATGGTTGTCAAAGAAGAAATGAAAAACATTAACCAAGTTCAAGAATTAGAAGATGATTCGAAGTTATTGTCTTCTAGAATTGAAGGAAGCGCTTGGTATCCCTCATGAGGTAAGCAAAATTATTTACCTTGTATCAGTGGTTTAATTCATTTAAATTATTATGAGGAAGTAATTATAACTTGAAGAGAGAGAGAGATATATTTGAATTAATATATATATATAACTCATATTTATCTCTTCATCAAATGTGTCACTTACCATTTCGACCTTCTCTCTCTAGCTGAGCACCAAGAATCATGTCTACCATAATACTTACATCATTTAAGTTAACAAGACGCTTTTAATTCATTTAAGTTAATAAGGGGACACAGTATGATTATGCTTTTAAATCAAGAATGGGAAGATATTTAAGTTAACGAGAAGAATACTGATGTAACACTTGAGAGGCATTTGTTTGGGATAGTGAAAAAATATGTAACTTTTAGTTGGTTTATATCTTTTACAGGTGATGGTGCAAATTTCTCCCCATTATATGCTAATGAAATAAAAAATATATTAAAATTTACAGGTACCGATGTGACGGGGTTTGGAAGAACAAGACTTAGAAAGGAGGATTTATTATGTTTAGAGCGTGTTGTTACACCAAGATTAATAATATATGATGTTTCATTCATTAAAAAGAGAAATGTTTAATAAAAGTTTTTAAGATATGATGAATTTTAAATCAATCAAACATTACCATTAAAAAAGGATTGAGGTAGAATACAAATGTTATATCTCATTTAAGTTAATTTCATGGTGTCTGTCAGCCCTGTGACCTCACCAAATTTTAGCACAAGAGGACACAGTTAGTCTGGAAAGAGATGATTATCTTAAATCTACCTTGGGTGTGAACACCATTTCATGGCCTTGCTGGAGGGGATTGTACAAAAATCATGACGCAATACTTTGGGGTAAGGCATATAAGCTCAAGGAGTCTCTCAGAGCGAGGAATGTGTTTCTATTCGGAAATCGAGTAAATATTTCTACCACTGAGTGTATTTACCAACAAGAAAATAATGTTCGATTTTAAGATAAAGTTTTCAAAACTAATTTGGAAATATCCAAAAATGGGGTCGTTCAAAGTAATTCTGGAGTACTCTAATGTATTTTGGAAGTGTTCCAATATATTTTTGAATGAGCTCCAACGTAATTTGGAAATGTTCTAAATGTTATCCCAATCAACTTTGTTCATATTACCGAAATTGAGGGAATGTGTCTAAAAATATGATTTATATCGTATCTTAGTTGGATGTGTTCGTGATATATTTATAAAAAATGAGTGTTTTCTAAAAATTTGTGACATGTTGTGAATATTACTGAGTCAAAATGCTGGTGACTTTTTTTTTTCTGATGAAATAGTTGAACTGAGAAAAAATTGTGGGGGTTATGAGTATAATATTAAACTATGTGGAGTCGAGGAGATAGATTTTATTAGAAATTTAGTGTAGGGAGGAATGTGGGGATTTCTATGAAATGAATATTAGCTGGTAGTGTTGATCTTAGTTCGGGTAGTATTCAGTGGAGTTTTGGGGGTGTTCGAATGATATTTTTGGAGTATTCAATGATAATTGATGGTGTTTTTGGTAGTGTTCAAAGTAAAGTGAGTTGTCTGTGTGTGTGTGGGTTAGGTGGTTATAGAATTTTGTGAATATCTTGGTTACAGTGATTTTAGTGGATTTGAGATGGGTGATGAGATGCATTTGTGGATGTGAAATGTGATTTTTGTGTTTGTTCTGAAGAGGTGTGTTGGGAAACGGGTGAGTGGATGTGAAGAAATGTGAGTGAGATTGAGAGGGGTATGGGGAGGGTTGTACTAGAAATTTAATGAAATATGGGGGGATTTTACTGAAAATAAAGGTAATGTGTGAATATTTTAAAAGAATTTATAGAAGTGAAAAGTTATGATACACTGGAAAAGATTGGAGGGAGTAGAAACATGCCGCAGTAGTTGGGTAGTGAGATGATTAGTTGTTGTGAGTATATTATCAATTTATGTGGATACAAGGAGATGGGTATGGAGAGGAATTTATTAGAATTTTAGTAATGTAGGGAGGAATGTGCATTACATTTAAGTTTCAAATAAAAGAAGGGGAAAAATTTGTATCGAATAAATTGTGAATAAATTGGTAAGTGATGATGGATGTGGGTATTGTTGTCGAACTAGAGGTGCTGAAAAAGATGTTATAAGTGGGTTGTTGTTGTTATGACTTTTTCTCCTGAAATTAGTTAAAACGAGAAAAAATTGTGGGGTGTGGGTGATGTGGGTTGTGGGTGTTGTTGTCGAACTAGAGATACCGAAAAAGTGGTTATAAGTTGTGGGTTGTTGTTGTGGCTTTTTCTGATGAAATTAGTTAAAACGAGAAAAAATTGTGGGTTTTGGGTGTTGTGGGATGTGGGTGTTGTGGGCGTTGATGTCGAACTAGAGATACCGAAAAAGTGGTTATAAGTTGTGGGTTGTTGTTGTGACTTTTTCTGATGAAATTAGTTAAAACGAGAAAAATTGGGGGTTATGAGTGAAAAATTGTGAGGTGTTGGTTGGAGTGTGAGGGTTCGGGAGGGTGGGGAGAAGGAGAGAGAGAAAGTTACTTCGTGGGGAGTGACCTGAGATGAAATAGTTAAAACGAGAAAAATGTCTAGACTTATGTTGTACTTTGTAAAGAAATTGTGGATTTTTGTGGGTATTAACGAAAAAAAAAATGTGAAATTATTTGGGTTATCCTGTGTTAAGAGTGAAAATGTTTTCCTTATGTTGTATATGAAATGTGTAGGGGGAAGTCGACAAGATTCAGTCTGTGTGTGTGGGGTCATCGCGTGACGTCACTGACATAGTGGGAAGTCGACAAGATTCAGTCTGTGTGTGTGGGGTCATCGCGTGACGTCACTGACATAGGGGGAAGTCGACAAGATTCAGCCTGTATGTGTGAGGTCATCACGTGACGTCACTGACCGCCGAGTAAACACAGGTGGGGTGATGTCACACTTGTTTAGACCTGTAGTAAGAGAAAGTACCATGCCCCATAGGAGGAGTTCATTTGAATGCTTACCCTGAGAGGGGGGAATCCGAAAACTTGATCCGAGGAGATGGAGACTTTGATTTCTAGAAAAACTTGATCCGAGGAATTGGAGTCTTTGTATTATCGAGAAAACCTTGATCCAAGGAGATGGAGGCTTTGTATTATCGAGAAAACCTTAATCCAAGGAGATGGAGTCTTTGTATTATCGAGAAAATCTTGATCCAAGGAGATGGAGGAGAAATACTTGGGATGCAAGTGGGAGTTCATTTTTGGATGCTTACCCCCAGAGGGGGGAATCCAAAAACTCGATCCGAGGAGATGGAGTCTTGGTATTATCGAGAAAAAAAAAAAACTTGATCCGAGGAGAGCACAAGAAATTCGAACCCCCAGAGGGGGGAATCCAAAAACCTTAATCCAAGGAGATGGAGTCTTTGTATTATCGAGAAAACCTTGATTCAAGGAAGTAGAGCATGAATATTTGGGATGCAAGTGGGAGTCCATTTTGAATGCTTATACCCAGAGGGGGGAATCCAAAAAACTTGATCCGAGGAGATGGAGGAGAAATACTTGGACATAGAGGGTAGAAGTGGATGGTGGGGGAAATCTTTGTATTACTGATATCGAGAAAAACTTGATCCAAGGAGATGGAGGAGAAATTTTGGGGGTGGAAGGAGGGGTACCCAAAAACTTGATCTGAGGAATTGGAGTCTTTGTATTATCGAGAAAAAATTTGGGGTGGGGGTGAAAGTGGAAGGGGGAACCTCAAAAATTTGATTCGAGGAGATGGAGATCATAAGAAAATGAAATTCAAAAAAAAATCGAAAAAAATCGGAAAAAAATACGGGGAGCGGGAGCGATCCGGACGACGCTGCAGAAGGCGCAGCAGAAGGCGCGGGCAGGCGCGACGGACGGGCGCGAGGGGCGCGAGCGGGCGCGAGGGGCGCGAGGGCGGGGGCGGGTGGGGGGCGCGGGGGAGCAGTTGGTGGGGTCGTGGGGGTGCGGGGGCGCGGACGTGGGGGTGCACGGGCGGGCGCGAGAGGCGCGAGGGCGGGGGCGGGTGGGGTGTGCGGGGGCGCGGGTGGGGGGTCGTGGGGTCGCGGGTTCGCGGGCGTGGGGGGGTGCGGGGGTGCGGGTGGGGGGTGGTGGGTTGGGGTCATGGGTGGGGGTCGAGGGTGGGGTCGTGGGTGGGGTCGTGGGTGGGGTCGTGGGTGGGGGTCGTGGGTGGGGTCGTGGGTGGGGCTGAGGTGGTCTCGAGGGCGAAGTGGTCTCGAGGGCGAGGTGGTCTCGAGGGCGAGGTCAAGGTCATTGGCATATAGGTGTGAAAAGGATCCACCCAGGAAAAGGAGCCACTTAGCCGCAGCCCTTTTCAAGAGGAAGCCACTCTGCCACAGAGACCGCTCAGGAAAAGGAAGCCACTCTGCCGCAGGAGTCACTGAGCCGCCTTCATCACTACTTATATATATATAGGTCAATGATATCATAAAGAGAAGCGTCGCCACAGCCCACTGCCTAGCTCAACAGGAACCCCAAGTGCAGAGGTCTGACGGAAGTCAAAAGCGTCTTGACGAGACACTATGCTACCCTTGAAGGTGGAAAACAGGTTGCCTGGGACTGCACCTGTGCCGCCACACTGGCAGACACCTTCTTGCCATACTCCGTAGCTGATGGGGTGGAGCTGCCAGCGACAGGGTAACCCAGAAGACTCGCAAATATAAAGACCTTCCCCCTTATTATAATTTCTTCCCAATAGGGTCGCAGACCCTTGGAGCATCGGGCAAGTGTGCTCTAAAGTTCCTCAAAGAGCAGGGGTGAAAAGGACCACAGGGCGAACAGTTTCCTTTTTCAGAGGCTCAGTGATGCGATCCAGAGAGGAAATGCCTGCAGCATTCTGGGCACAAGGCCCACTGCCGGGGAGCTGGACAAAGTATTCGAGATGCAGCTCTAAGTTGTTATCTAGGTTGTTTTACTTTCTATTGAATGTTTTGTCAATGTATTTTGTCTTTAAATGGAAAATATATTAAATAAAGGGGGAAGTAGGAGAAAATTCTCAAACAGCTTCAGGGAGAACCTTGAGTTTTCCCTGAAGCAGGTATATTCTTTTCTCTGAGGATGAGGGCCCTCAGGACAGTTCTAGAGGTGGTACCTCCCTATTTTTAAATTATATATATATATATATATATATATATATATATATATATATATATATATATATATATATATATATATATATATATATATATATATATATATATATATATATATATATATATATATATATTATTAATATATATATATATATATATATATATATATATATATATATATATATATATATATATATATTATTAACACACTGGCCGATTCCCACCAGGGCAGGGTGGCCCGTAAAAGAAAATCTTTCACCATCATTCACTCCATCACTGTCTTGCCAGAAGGGTGCTTTACGCTACAGTTTTTAAACTGCAACATTAACACCCCTCCTACAGAGTGCAGGCACTGTACTTCCCATCTCCGGCCTGCCGGTTTCCCTGAGCCCCTTCATAAATGTTACTTTGCTCACACTCCAACAGCACGTCAAGTATTAAAAACCATTTGTCTCCATTCACTCCTATCAAATATGCTCACGCATGCCTGCTGGAAGTCCAAGCCCCTCGCACACAAAACCTCCTTTCCCCCCTCCCTCCAACCTTTCCAAGGCCGACCCCTACCCCGCCTTCCTTCCACTACAGACTGATACACTCTTGAAGTCATTCTGTATCGCTCCATTCTCTCTACATGTCCGAACCACCTCAACAACCCTTCCTCAGCCCTGTGGACAACAGTTTTGGTAATCCCACACTTCCTCCTAACTTCCAAACTACGAATTCTCTGCATTATATTCACACCACACATTGCCCTCAGGCATGACATCTCCACTGCCTCCAGCCTTCTCTTCGTTGCAACATTCATCACCCATGCTTCACACCCATATAAGAGCGTTGGTAAAACTATACTCTCATACATTCCCCTCTTTGCCTCCAAGGACAAAGTTCTTTGTCTCCACAGATTCCTAAGTGCACCGCTCACCCTTTTCCCCTCATCAATTCTATGATTCACCTCATCTTTCATAGACCCATCCGCTGACACGTCCACTCCCAAATATCTGAATACATTCCCCTCCTCCATACTCTCTCCCTCCAATCTGATATCCAATCTTTCATCACCTAATCTTTTTGTTATCCTCATAACCTTACTCTTTCCTGTATTCACTTTTAATTTTCTTCTTTTGCATACCCTACCAAATTCATCCACCAATCTCTGCAACTTCTCTTCAGAATCTCCCAAGAGCACAGTGTCATCAGCAAAGAGCAACTGTGACAACTCCCACTTTATGTGTGATTCTTTATCTTTTAACTCCACGCCTCTTGCCAAGACCCTCGCATTTACTTCTCTTACAACCCCATCTATAAATATATTAAACAACCATGGTGACACATCCTTGTCTAAGGCCTACTTTTACTGGGAAATAATCTCCCTCTTTCCTACATACTCTAACTTGAGCCTCATTATCCTCGTAAAAACTCTTCACTGCTTTCAGTAACCTACCTCCTACACCATACACCTGCAACACCTGCCACATTGCCCCCCTATCCACCCTGTCATACGCCTTTTCCAAATCCATAAATGCCACAAAAACCTCTTTAGCCTTATCTAAATACTGTTCACTTATGTGTTTCACTGTAAACACCTGGTCCACACACCCCCTACCTTTCCTAAAGCCTCCTTGTTCATCTGCTATCCTATTCTCCGTCTTACTCTTAATTCTTTCAATAATAACTCTACCATACACTTTACCAGGTATACTCAACAAACTTATTCCCCTATAATTTTTGCACTCTCTTTTATCCCCTTTGCCTTTATACAAAGGAACTATGCATGCTCTCTGCCAATCCCTAGGTACCTTACCATCTTCCATACATTTATTAAATAATTGCACCAACCACTCCAAAACTATATCCCCACCTGCTTTTAACATTTCTATCTTTATCCCATCAATCCCGGCTGCCTTACCCCCTTTCATTTTACCTACTGCCTCACGAACTTCCCCCACACTCACAACTGGCTCTTCCTCACTCCTACACAATGTTATTCCTCCTTGCCCTATACACGAAATCAAAGCTTCCCTATCTTCATCAACATTTAACAATTCCTTGAAATATTCCCTCCATCTTCCCAATACCTCTAACTCTCCATTTAATAACTCTCCTCTCCTATTTTTAACTGACAAATCCATTTGTTCTCTAGGCTTCCTTAACTTGTTAATCTCACTCCAAAACTTTTTCTTATTTTCAACAAAATTTGTTGATAACATCTCACCCACTCTCTCATTTGCTCTCTTTTTACATTGCTTCACCACTCTCTTAACCTCTCTCTTTTTCTCCATATACTCTTCCCTCCTTGCATCACTTCTACTTTGTAAAAACTTCTCATATGCTAACTTTTTCTCCCTTACTACTCTCTTTACATCATTATTCCACCAATCGCTCCTCTTCCCTCCTGCACCCACTTTCCTGTAACCACAAACTTCTGCTGAACACTCCAACACTACATTTTTAAACCTACCACATACGTCTTCGACCCCATTGCCTATGCTCTCATTAGCCCATCTATCCTCCAATAGCTGTTTATATCTTACCCTAACTGCCTCCTCTTTTAGTTTATAAACCTTCACCTCTCTCTTTCCTGATGTTTCTATTCTCCTTGTATCCCATCTACCTTTTACTCTCAGAGTAGCTACAACTAGAAAGTGATCTGATATATCTGTGGCCCCTCTATAAACATGTACATCCTGAAGTCTACTCAACAGTCTTTTATCTACCAATACATAATCCAACAAACTACTGTCATTTCGCCCTACGTCATATCTTGTATACTTATTTATCCTCTTTTTCTTAAAATATCTATTACCTATAACTATACCCCTTTCTATACAAAGTTAAATCAAAGGGCTCCCATTTTCATTTACATCTGGCACCCCAAACTTACCTACCACACCCTCTCTAAAAGCTTCTCCTACTTAAGCATTCAGGTCCCCTACCACAATTACTCTCTCACTTGGTTCAAAGGCTCCTATACATTCACTAAACATCTCCCAAAATCTCTCTCTCTCCTCTACATTCCTCTCTTCTCCAGGTGCATACACGCTTATTATGACCCACTTTTCGCATCCAACCTTTACTTTAATCCACATAATTCTTGAATTTACACATTCATATTCTCTTTTCTCCTTCCATAACTGATCCTTCAACATTACTACTACCCCATCGTTAGCTCTAACTCTCTCAGATACTACAGATTTAATCCCATTTATTTCCCCCCACCGAAACTCCCCTACCCCCTTCAGCTTTGTTTCGCTTAGGGCCAGGACATCCAACTTCTTTTCATTCATAACATCAGCAATCATCTGTTTCTTGTCATCCGCACTACATCCACGCACATTCAAGCATCCCAGTTTTATAAAGTATTTCTTCTTCTCTTTTTTAGTAAATGTCTACAGGAGAAGGGGTTACTAGTCCATTGCTCCCGGCATTTTAGTCGCCTCATACGACACGCATGGCTTACGGAGGAAAGATTCTTTTCCACTTCCCCATGGACAATAGAAGAAATAAAGAAGAACAAGAGCTATTTAGAAAGAGGAGAAAAACCTAGATGTATGAATACATATATGCATGTGCGTGTCTGTGAAGTGTGACCAAAGTGTAAGTAGGTGTAGCAAGATATCCCTGTTATCTAGCGTGTTTATGAGACAGAAAGAGAAACCACCAATCCTACCATCATGCGAAACAGTTACAGGTTTCTGTTTCACAGTCATCTGGCTGGACGGCAGTACTTCCCTGGGTGTTTGCTGTCTACCAACCTACTACCTACTATTTTTTTTATTAACACACTGGCCGATTCCCACCAAGGCAGGGTGGCCTGAAAAAGAAAAACTTTCACCATCATTCACTCCATCACTGTCTTGCCAGAAGGGTGTTTTACACTACAGTTTTTAAACTGCAACATTAACACCCGTCCTTCAGAGTGCAGCCACTGTACTTCCCATCTCCAGGACTCAAGTCCGGCCTGCCGATTTCCCTGAATCCGTTCATAAATGTTACTTTGCTCACACTCCAACAGCACGTCAAGTATTAAAATCCATTTGTCTCCATTCACTCCTATCAAACACGCTCACGGATGCCTGCTGGAAGTCCAAGCCCCTCGCGCACAAAACCTCCTTTACCCCGTCCCTCCAGCCTTTCCTAGGCCGACCCCTACCCCGCCTTCCTTCCACTACAGACTGATACACTCTTGAAGTCATTCTGTATCGCTCCATTCTCTCTACATGTCCGAACCACCTCAACAACCCTTCCTCAGCCCTGTGGACAACAGTTTTGGTAATCCCGCACCTCCTCCTAACTTCCAAACTACGAATTCTCTGCATTATATTCACACCACACATTGGCCTCGGACATGACATCTCCACTGCCTCCAGCCTTCTCCTCGCTGCAACATTCATCACCCATGCTTCACACCCATATAAGAGCGTTGGTAAAACTATACTCTCATACAGTCCCCTCTTTGCCTCCAAGGACAAAGTTCTTTTTCTCCACAGATTCCTAAGTGCACCGCTCACCCTTTTCCCCTCATCAATTCTATGATTCACCTCTTCTTTCATAGACCCATCCGCTGACACGTCCACTCCCAAATATCTGAATACATTCACCTCCTCCATACTCTCTCCCTCCAATCTGATATCCAACCTTTCATCACCTAATCTTTTTGTTATCCTCTTAACCTTACTCTTTCCTGTATTCACTTTTAATTTTCTTCTTTTGCATACCCTACCAAATTCATCCACCAACCTCTGCAACTTCCCTTCAGAATCTCCCAAGAGCACAGTGTCATCAGCATAGAGCAGCTGTGACAACTCCCACTTTATGTGTGATTCTTTATCTTTTAACTCCACGCCTCTTGCCAAGACCCTCGCATTTACTTCTCTTACAACCCCATCTATAAATATATTAAACAACCATGGTGACATCACACATCCTTGTCTAAGGCCTATTTTTATTGGGAAATAATCTCCCTCTTTCCTACATACTCTAACTTGAGCCTCCTTATCCTCGTAAAAACTCTTCATTGCTTTCAGTAACCTACCTCCTACACCATACACCTGCAACATCTGCCACATTGGCCCCCTATCCACCATGTCATATGCCTTTTCCAAATCCATAAATGCCACAAAAACCTCTTTAGCCTTATCTAAATACTGTTCACTTATATGTTTCACGGTAAACGCCTGGTCCACACACCCCCTTCCTTTTCTAAAGCCTCCTTGTTCATCTGCTCTCCTATTCTCCGCCGTACTCTTAATTCTTTCAATAATAACTCTACCATACACTTTACCAGGTATACTCAACAAACTTATCCCCCTATAATTTTTGCACTCTCTTTTGTCCCCTTTGCCTTTATACAAAGGAGCTATGCATGCTCTCTGCCAATCCCTAGGTACATTACCCTCTTCCATACATTTATTAAATAATTGCACCAACCACTCCAAAACTATATCCCCACCTGCTTTTAACATTTCTATCTTTATCCCCTCAATCCCGGCTACCTTACCCCCTTTCATTTTACCTACTACCTCACGAACTTCCCCCACACTCACAACTGGCTCTTCCTCACTCCTACGAGATGTTATTCCTCCTTGCCCTATACACGAAATCACAGCTTCCCTATCTTCAACAACATTTAACAATTCCTTGAAATATTCCCTCCATCTTCCCAATACCTCTAACTCACCATTTAATAACTTTCTTCTCCTATTTTAACTGACAAATCCATTTGTCATATATAAATTATATATATATATATATATATATATATATATATATATATATATATATATATATATATATATATATATATATATTATGTATATACATATATATATGTATGTATATACATATATATGTATGTATATATATATATATATATATATGTATGTATATATGTATGTATATATATATATATATATATATATATATATATATATATATGTATATATATATGTCGTGCCGAATAGGCAGAACTTGCGATCTTGGCTTAAATAGCAACGTTCGTCTTGCCATATAGGACAAGTGAAAATTTGTGTATGCAATAATTTCGCCAAAACCATTCTGAGCCTAACGAAAAAAATATATTTCACTATGTTTGTTTAGCATTAAATTACTGTAAACAAATTTAAAATATATTTATTGGGTTGGACTAAAATAAATTGCTCTTGTTTTAATAAGGTTAGGTAAGTTTTCTAAGATTCTTTTGGTGCAAAATTAAAATTTATTACATTAAAATTAATGAAAAAAATATATCTTTAAACGTATAAAAGAAAATTTTAGAAAGGACTTAAATTTAAATGAGTTCTTGCTAATTGACCAGTTTTACATATTCGGCACGACATATATATATATATATATATATATATATATATATATATATATATATATATATATACATATATATATATATATATATATATATATATATATATATATATGTATATATATATATATATATATATATATATATATATATATATATATATATATATATATATATATATATATATGTATATATATATATATATATATATATATATATGTCGTGCCGAATAGGCAGAACTTGCGATCTTGGCTTAAATAGCAACGCTCATCTTGCCATATAGGACAAGTGAAAATTTGTGTATGCAATAATTTCGCCAAAATCATTCTGAACCTAACGAAAAAAGTATATTTCATTGTGTTTGTTTGTTATTAAATTATTGCAAACAAATCTAAAATATATTTAGTTGGGTTAGTCTAAAATAAATTGTTCGTGTTATAATAAGGTTAGGTAAGTTTTCTAAGTTCCTTTTGGTGCAAAATTATAAATTTTTACATCAACATTAATGAAAAAATGTATCTTTAAACGTACAAGAGAAAATTTTAGAAAGGACTTAAATTTAAATGAGTTCTTGCTAATTGACCAGTTTTACATATTCGGCACGACATATATATATATATATATATATATATATATATATATATATATATAGATATTTGTCTATATATATATATATATATATATATATATATATATGTATAATATATATATTTTATATATATATATATATATATGTATATATATATATATATATATATATATATATTATATATATATGTATATGTATATATATATGTATATATATATATATATGTATATATATATATATTTATATATATATATATATAATATATATATATATATATATATATATATATAATGTGTATATATATATGTATATGTATATATATATGTATATATATGTATATGTATATATATATGTATATATATATATATGTATATATATATGTATATATATATGTATATATATATGTATATATATATGTATATATATATATATATATATATATATATATATATATATATATATATATATATATATATATATATGTCGTGCCGAATAGGCAGAACTTGCGATCTTGGCTTAAATAGCAACGCTCATCTTGACATATGGGTCTAGTGAAAATTTGTGTATGCAAGAATTTCGCAAAAATCATTTTGAACCTAACGAAAAAAATATATTTCACTGTGTTTGTTTAGTATTAAATTATTTAAACGTATTTAAAATATATTTAGTTGGGTTAGGCTAAAATAAATTGCTCTTGTTATAATAAGATTAGGTAAGTTTTCTAAGATTCTTTTGGTGCAAAATTATAAATTTTACATTAACATTAATGAAAAAAATATATCTTTAAACACATAAGAGAAAATTTTAGAAAGGACTTAATTTTAAATGATTTCTTGCTAACTGGCCAGTTTTACATATTCGGCACGACATATATATATATATATATATATATATATATATATATATATATATATATATATATATATATATATATATATATATCGTGTGTCCTTGGGTAGGGATTACCACATCCAGTTCCGCTGGATGCCCTACTCTTAAGCATCGTATGGTCCAGTGGATTAGGGCGTCATATGTTTTCGCCCACCATGAGGCAGGCCAAAGCAGCATGGGTTTGAGTCCTTGGCTAGTGCAGTGTTGTTATTGATCAATACCACTCGTCCGTTGTTACAATAATAAATATATATATATATATATATATATATATATATATATACTTAACAATTCGCAAACTGGCGAAATTATTTACAAACATTGTCTCTACATCCACAGCAGGACTCGAACCTGCTAACTCTGTATCAGAGTCCACAGTACTTTACCACTGAGCTAGACCCAAGGTAAGTATGGACGCTTAGCTGAAACTAAGCGATGTTTCCCCATACCCTCGGGCACCAAGGTCGTTTTGAAAGTTATTTCATCGAATCCTGCCACATGCAGTGGACAGGCTCGAGTCCTGCTGTGGACGTAGAGACAATGTTTGTGAATAATTTCTCCTGTTTGCGAATTGTTAAGCATTTCAAATCTCTTTCGTTGTCCACTGCA
>NC_091292.1:47969613-48047113 GCF_038502225.1 Cherax quadricarinatus | reverse complement strand
TAATATGAGTGCGTAAATTCTCGTATTCAGGCTTTCTTTTAATAACTAGGTTATTCTTAATTTTAATGCCATTCCTATCATTGTTATCAACTATCATCCACTAATATCATTATTATTATCATCATTATAATATTACCAAACAATCTGACTCATTAGACCACTAAACTAGTTGCAATCACATGTTACAACCACCTTTGTGTACCTGGTGTACCTTGTACCACTGTGCCTAGACGGTTAAGACCTCAATAGGTCTCTCTAAATTTCTTTTGGGCTATCCTAGGATGATTGCACATGTGCCCCCATACCTAAATGAACCCACATACCTACTTACTTACTACAGATGTTACATCGCTCAAGTTGCAGCCTGTATTGCAGCACAACATCTAGAGCACCTGTAGCATTACGTTACCTGTATGCAGTAGTAGCAGAATATGTTAAACCGACGGTCATTGGCAGACCTAACATATTAAATATTGACATAGCGACGGACTTATTAACAAGATGTTATATATATCGACGCTCACGACGGGTGTACCATGATGTT
Source organism: Cherax quadricarinatus (assembly GCF_038502225.1). Classification (NCBI taxonomy): domain Eukaryota; kingdom Metazoa; phylum Arthropoda; class Malacostraca; order Decapoda; family Parastacidae; genus Cherax; species Cherax quadricarinatus. The sequence continues at coordinate 48,046,569 of NC_091292.1, read as the reverse complement.
CAGTTTGCAGACTCTGGTTGAACATAACTGAAAAACCACGAAACCTCCTGGCATAAGGAGCAATCCTGCACTATCCTGGGTTATCCTAGGATAACCCAAAAGAAATGTAGAATGTCCTATTTAAGTCCTAACCCGTCTAGGTACAGCAGTACAAGTTACACAGTTGATTGCAACATGGTGATTGCAACTAGTTTAGTAGTTTACTGAATTAGGTTGCTAGTAATATTATAACGATAAGGATAATAATGATAATAATCAGAGTTTGCCAAGTTATTTTAAGAAAGAGAAGCCTATATTGGAGAATTCACACAGACATATTAATTGAGTTTTTCCTGAATATTCTGAAATGTTCAGCGACACCAGTTGACAAAATCAGGGATTCGTTCCTTTTACTTAATTAGTTAGAAGGTTGTTCACGTTAGCTGCATTCTGTCTGTAAATGATCCACTATTGTATTAAATATCACTTATGTCACATGACTTGTTCCCAGAGGTTAGAAGCACAGGGTTAGCTACTGTCTCCTACTTTTGCTAAAGATACTAGGCTCATTTCTTCCCATTCTGTTTGTACAGGATGTGTGACACACCTCAGTGTTACAGGTTCTATATCACTGTGGTGATTCTAATAACATAAGTGAAATCATCAAAAACACACTCACCTGCATTGCCTTGTGGAAGAGCTTACCAACACTGTTGAAACAACCGTCACTTCCTTGTTGTTTCTGGAGCCAAGTGCTGGTTTGGTTCAAGTCCTTGTTGTCAATCTGAAATTATCCATAAAACCTTTACTATACAGGATTTTGATCGGAAAGATAAAGTTCAGAAAAAAAACATGATATTTCTCTCGAACGTTCTGTGAACTGCCTTCTGGAGCAACAATGTTGCATATCAACATTAACAGAACTTGGTTCGTTATCTCGCAAGGTGAACATATACATGTGGTCTACCTGCCTGGAGGTTACCTGGAGGTTATTCCGGGGATCGACGCCCCCGCGGCCGGGTCCACGACCAGGCCTCCCGGTAGATCAGGGCCTGATCAACCAGGCTGTTACTGCTGGCCTATCGCAGTCCAACGTACGAACTACAGCCCGGCTGATCCGGCACTGACTTTAGGTATCTGTCCAGCTCTCTCTTGAAGGCAGCCAGGGGCTTATTGGCAATTCCCCTAATGCTTGATAGGAGGCTGTTGAACAGTCTTGGGCCCCGGACACTTATGGTGTTTTCTCTTAGTGTACCAATGGCGCCCCTACTTTTAGTTGGGGGTATTTTGCATCGCCTGCCCAGTCTTTTACTTTCGTAGGGAGTGATTTCTGGGTGCAGATTCGGGACAATTCCTTCCAGGATTTTCCAAGTGTAGATTATGATATATATCTCTCTACTGCGTTCCAACGAGTACAAGTCAAGTGCTTCCAAGCGTTTCCAGTAGTTAAGGTGCTTGACAGAACTTATACATGCAGTAAAGGATCTCTGTACACTCTCTAGATTTGCAATTTCACCTGCTTTGAATGGAGATGTTAATGTACAGCAGTATTCCAGCCTAGAGAGAACAAGTGATTTGAAAAGGATCATCATTGGCTTGGCATCTCTCGTTTTGAATGTTCTCATTATCCATCCTATCAGTTTCTTTGCACGTGCGATCGTGGCACTGTTGTGATCCTTGAAAGTGAGATCCTCAGACATTACTACTCCTAGGTCCCTTACATTATTTTTTCCGTTCTATTGTATGGCCAGAGTCTGTAGTATACTCTGTTCTAGTTATTATGTCCTCCAGTTTTCCGTTGCCCACTGAAAAACTTTGTTTACATCTTCTTGGAGGTTAACCGTGTCCTCGATAGATGACAGTCTCGTGCAGATCCTTGTATCATCTGCAAAGGATGATACGGTGCTGTGGTGTATATCTCTGTCTATGTCTGATACGAGAATGAGGAATAGGATGGGGGCGAGTACTGTGCCTTGTGGAACAGAGCTTTTCATTACGGCAGCCTCCGATTTAACTCTGTTAACCACTACTCTTTGTGTTTTATTTGTTAGGAAGTTGAAGATCCATCTCCCCACTTTCCCAGTTATTCTTTTAGCACGTATTTTGTGCGCTATTACGCCATCATCGCACTTTTCAAACGCTTTTACAAAGTCTGTGTATATTACATCTGCATTCTGATTTTCTTCCAGTGCATTCAAGGCCATATCATAGTGATCCAGTAGTTGTGAGAGGCAGGAGCGACCTGCCCTGAACCCATGTTGCCCTGGATTGTGCAGTTTTTCGGAATCCAGGTGATTTGCAATCCTGCTTCTTAGCACTCTTTCAAAGATTTTTATGATGTGGGACGTTTGAGCTATTGGTCTAAAGTTCTTAGCTAATGCTTTGCTGCCATCTTTATGGAGTGGGGCTAATCCGCTGCTTTAAGTAACTGTGGAATTTCACCCATGTCCAAGATCCTCCTCCATAGTGTACTTAGGGCACGTGAGAGGAGTTTCTTGAAGTTCCTAATGAATATAGAGTTTCACGAGTCTGGGCCTGGAGCTGAATGCATGGGCATGTTGTCAATGGCTTTTTCAAAGTCTATCGGAGTTAGGGTAATGTCGGAAATCTGGCATACATTTATGGAGTTTTGAGGCTCATTCATAAAGAAATCATTTGGGTAGTTGATCCTCAGACTGATTAGTGGTTCACTAAACACACATTCGTACTGGGATTTCAGTATTTCACTCATTTCCTTGTTGTTCCTTGAACTGTTGGGAGGTTGCATCTGGTGGCTTATATACAACCACTATGACTAGGTTTTGGTTCTCGATCTTTATTGATAGAACTTCAACTACCTCATTTGTGGTGTTCAGCAAGTGTAAATTAAACACGGTAGCACCCACTCAAACACTCAAAAAATCATAGGTGTCAGCACCAACCTTTGTGTGTTATTCACTCCAAAACACCTGAGAACTCCCAACCACTAATAATATGCCAGGAACAGTACACTGTAGCGACCTCAGAAATGGACGACATAATTATTATCTTCATTAATGTATTAGCGCAGCTTGTAACGGTGATGGTGATTGGTTGAAAAATTAATTGCCGGTAATTAATTAATTGTCGGTGTCTATATAAAAGGAGATTTATGAATGAAGCCATTAATTACCAGTCGGATATATCCAATATTATAAAACAATACAATTTATTTAAAAAGGTGATGGAATATATTGTAAAGGAACTGTTATGATGACAGGTCTATAATCATCATACATCAGTCAAGTTTGCTGCAAGAGTTGCATGCTTAATTATTATTATTATTATTATTATTATTATTATTATTATTATTATTATTATTATTATTATTATTATTATCAAGAGAAGCGCTAAACCGCAAGGGTTACACAGCGCATTGGATGGTTAAGACAAGCTCGGTCTTAACAAAATATTGGTAATTTCCATAATAATAATAATAATAATAATAATAATAATAATAATAATAATAATAATAATAATAATAATAATAATATTTATTTACTACAAGTACAAGGTATACAGTCCTAGCTGACATCACTGACATACTACTACATAGAAACCCCCTTGTTATGCAGAGCATTTCGAGCAAATTAGCTCACTTTCGTCCCAGGATGCGACCCACACCAGTAGACTAGCATCCAGGTACCCATTTTACTAATAGGTGAACATACACATCCCGTGTAAAGAAACACGCCCAATGTTTCTACCCTCGCTGGGAATCGAACCAAGACCCTCGCCATATGAAGCGAGAGCTTTAGCCACCAGGCTAGGGCGTATTTTAATATTGACCCCATAAACAAATAGTTTAAGTTGTTAGTTCTTCTTTAAGGTGTTAGTTCAGAAGAATAGAACAATAATCTACGTTAACCGTCTCCTAGAACAGGATATTTAGCTTAGTGATGCTAATTCCTTGGATTTAAGATTTGGTTTTACAAACATTTGAGCAAGAACTGATGAATCTGTATAGGACTTACGTAATGTTCTTATGTAATATTAAAGTTAAGTTTCAGTGTTCAGTGTGGAGTGACAAACAACAGAGGTTGTGTACAGTTGGTGTACTTCAGGTGTGGCGGGAGTAGACACACGATTTACCACTCACAAACACCGCTAATAATATTATATTGTGGAATTAAAAATATTGCAGATAATAGGCACATAGTAGGAGTCCTGCAGTTCGTTGTTTGAGATGGGAGGATGACTGACTCGAGAGGAAATTATTCATTCAACTACTTTTGATATAAATATTTAACAACATTGAGTTAGAACATTGGTGATCCATGTTTCCCTCCTCACTACTGTTACAAAAAATCTCTCTCCATCTAATGTGGCAAGTTACAAAATATTCGTGTAGATTCATTTCATTATTTTTTCAAGGTTTCATTTTTTGCTTCAAAAATTCGGTCATACTTTCGATAATTATCATGTCACTAATATTCGGTTCGTGAGGTTATTACTACAATATCAGTGCTTGTGGGCTGGCTGTCTTCTAATGTTTTAATATTCAGTCTTTCTGGCATGGGGCACTAGGCACTGGGGATTGGTATGTCTGTGGCACTTATCGCCTCCTGCCTTCCTCCAACCTCATGTAAGCTTCCTCTGAACGTATTTTTTTGGAATTTCTGCTTTTCTCTCCAATTCTGCAAGCTCCTGATCATGTGTTCAGTTGCAAAACGAAAGGCCTATATCTGTTATTCAACTCTCGCAGAATATTTCGCAGATAAAACTGGAAGTGTTAGCGATCGATGGTAGAATAACTGCTTTTATCCAGATCATTTATCTTGTATAAAAATGTATAACATTCATCTCCATCCAATTTACTTCATTGTCTTACTACCCTGAGCATGACTAAAGTTTTTCCTAATATCAATTTGATCTTCACAGCATTTTTACCTTCCATATACATCAAGTTGTCCTTAGTTCCACTAACTCCTTCAATGATCAGAAACACTGTGCTCTATCGTGTTCATTCAACATTCTTTGCAATATGACAGTACTGAGAGGTAATTTGTTCATCGCTTCTGAGCTTCCATTTAATAACATGATTCTTCGAATATGCGACTTCAAAAGTTTCTGAACCCGGTTGTTATGTTTTAAACGTGTAAAACAAATGTTAACTCACCAAAATGAATTCCTGAGCCTGAGCGAAGGACTTTAGAACAAAGGCCGAGAGCCAAGTGGAGCCAGAATCATCAGCGTTGCCGAAGGCGCTGTAGGAGCCATCACGTCTCCGGTACAATAGCTCTCGTTGATAACCTGTAAACATAACACATTAAGCATTTAATACATGTGAGCGGATAATGGTAAGCGATCACGAGTGTAAGCAGGTAACATTAACACTGAATGTGAGCAGGTAATATTAACACTGAGTGTGAGCAGGTAATACTAACACTGAGTGTGAGCAGGTAATGGACTTACTGAGTGTGAGGAAGCAATATCTGAGTGTAACAGTGGAACAGTCTACCTAGTTGGGTTATTGAGGCTGGGACTTTGGGTAGTTTCAAATTTAGGTTGGATAAGTGGGGATCAGTAACAAGTGGCGTTCCACAGGGATCAGTCTTGGGCCCGTTGTTGTTTATAATATATATCAATGATCTTGATGAAGGAATTACTAGTGATATGAGCAAATTCGCCGATGACACGAAGATAGGTAGGATACAATTAAACAATACAATTAAACAAAACAACGGCAGCTTCACCATCTCCGAAGTCTTAGCAAGAATCCTCCTGAAAACAGAAAACCCTGCCATCACATAGTCTCTCCTGTTATACTACACAAAGCACATTACAGAGAGTGAACACTGAAAAAAACCTGCCTATTTCCAGTCTATATTTGTCCAACCTATTTTTATGTTACCCAAGTAATAGCTTTTATATCCTTTTACTCATGTACGAATTAATTGCTCTTCCTTATTGTATTATTTTTGTTACTACTACTACTACTACCACCACTAGTGAACATCGAAATCTTACCTCACTAGTATTGCACCGCCTTTATATACCCTCTGTGTCCATGTATTGTTTGTAATGGCTTGATAAAGCTCCTGGAGAGCGAAACGTTGCCACAATAAATGTCACATTAGTTGCACTTGTGTCCTTTTACTTTACAGTGGTGACGTGTACTTAGCTGGAGTGGTGACGTGTACTTAGCTCAGTGGTGACGTGTACTTAGCTCTGTGAAGACCTATTTGTGTGCTCTCTGTGAATCTGAACCAGGATGCCCTCTCTTGAGCAGCTTTACCAGCAGCTGAGAGAAGAACTCAGAGTTGCTAAACTGGAGATACGGCGATTAACGGAGGAGAACAAGAGGATTCGTAGTAATCCTCCTGTTGTGAGTCCCCAGGTTAAGAGGGGAGCTTGGTCAGTGGCCGGGCAACATGGAACCAAGCTGAAGATCAAGAAAACGGTTGGAGAGGCGGAAACAACGAGAAACCAGAAGACTACCGTGGAAACTTCCAACTCATTCTCGGTGCTACCTGACGAATGTGAGTGTTCTGCTGGGAATGCCACAACGAGCACCAAAGAAGCATTGGCAGACGTGAGTAAGACATCCCTAGAAACCCCAACGAAGACCATCGAGAACGTCTTGACGAATTCTACAAGTGGTGTTATTACCTGGCGAATGTGAGTCGACTACTCGGAGCATCACGACGGACGACGCCAAGGAAGGTAAAAACATTGTTGTTGTTGGGGATAGCCAGATTAGGTACATGGATAGGGCATTCTGTTTGAAGGATAGGAGTAGGAGGCAGAGAGTGTGTTTTCCTGGGGCTGGGATGAAGGATATTGTTAGCCGTCTGGATGACATCATGAGAGGTAATGGGAGCAATCCTATTATCTGTCTCAGTGCTGGAGGCAACGATGTTGGCAGACGTAGGAGTGAGGACCTGATTAGCAGGTATAGGTCAGCAATAGAGATAATTAGGAGGAAGGGTGGGAAACCTGTCATATGTGGCATTTTGCCAAGGAGAGGAGTTGGAAATGAATGGTTGTCCAGAGCAATTGGTGTCAATTGCTGGCTGGACAAGTACTGTAAGGAAAATGCGGTAACATTCATTGACAACTGGGACCTTTTCTATGGCAGAAATGACATGTATGCCAGGGATGGGGTTCACTTATCTAGGTGAGGGGTGGGAGCACTGGCCAACGCAGTGGAGGGAGCTGTTAGGTCTTTAAACTAGGAATAGTTAGTGGTATGGGTTTTGGCGGGAAAACTGTGAAGTCGCAGGGTAGTAACATGAGTACTAGGAGAACTAGTAATAGGCAAAATGAGGTGGATATTGGAAAGCCAGTGGCACTAATTGACAAGGACAGTAATAAGTTTAGTGGAATAACAGAAAGGAGCAGGAAGGGTAAAGAGAGTGGAGGGTCCTTAAGTATATATTACACAAACAGTCGCAGTGCTAGGAATAAGATGGACGAGTTGAGACTAGTTGCTAGTGCAGGTAACATAGATGTATTTGTCATTACTGAGACGTGGTTTAACTCAAAAAGTCGGGACATGCCTGCAGAATGTCACATTCAGGGTTTTAAATTGTTCCAAGTAGATAGAAGTGTCGGGAAGGGGGGTGGGGTGGCATTGTATATCCGAGATCGCTTGAACTGTTGCATAAAAACGGGTATTAAGTCTGAAGTAACACATACAGAGTCTGTTTGGATAGAATTTTCAGAGGGGCATGAAAAATTCATTTTAGGTGTGATATACCGTCCCCCAAATTTAGATAGAGACCAAGGGAGACTACTATGGGAGGAAATTGTTAGGGCCACAAGGCACGATAATGTAGTAATTCTAGGAGACTTTAACTTTAGTCATATTGATTGGAATTTCTTGACTGGGAATTTAGAATCATACGATTTCTTAGAAGTAGTTCAGGATTGTTTTTTGAAGCAGTTTGTGACAGAACCTACAAGGGGAAATAACCTGCTTGACTTAGTTCTGGCAAACAATGAATCCCTTGTTAATAATTTAGAAGTTTCAGAGGAACTGGGTGCTAGCGACCACAAATCAATTACATTTAGAATTGAATGGAAGTATGATAGTAGGGATAACTCAGTAACAGTCCCAGATTTTCGCTTAGCAGATTACGATGGGCTTAGAGAACACTTATCATCTGTTGACTGGGGTAACGAAGAGAGCTATCAATATGACAGTTTTCTGAACACAATACATGCTGCTCAAAGAACGTTTATCCCTTATAAGGAAATTAGATCAAATAGAAATGACCCAAAATGGATGAATAATAGGCTGAAATATCTACTAGGGCATAAGAAAGGAATTTATAGGCGTATCAAAAGAGGCGAGGGTCATCTTATGAATCAGTATATTGACATTAAGAGGGACATTAAAAAGGGGATAAGAAAAGCTAAAAGGGACTATGAAATTAAAGTTGCTAGGGATTCTAAAACTAACCCAAAAAGTTTTTTCCAGGTATATAGAACAAAAGTCAGAGATAAGATAGGTCCCCTTAAAAATAACTATGGGCATCTTACTGACAAAGAGAATGAAATGTGCTCGATTTTAAATAATTATTTTCTCTCGGTTTTTACACAGGAAGACACTAATAATATTCCGGTAATTAATTTTTATAGTGGATCAGAAGAAGATAAATTATGTAACATCACAGTCACTAGTGAAATGGTTGTGAAGCAGATAGACCGACTGAAGCAAAATAAGTCACCGGGTCCTGATGAGGTTTTTTCAAGGGTTCTTAAGGAATGCAAAATGGAAGTCTGTGAACCATTAACTAATATTTTTAATTTATCTCTTCAAACAGGTGCAGTGTGTGATGAATGGTTTGAAAAACCGACAAGTTGAAGATTGAGACACTTATGCAGCATATGGGAATCTTTATTCAGGAAACGTTTCGCCACACAGTGGCTTCATCAGTCCAATACAAAGAGGAAGGCGTAAGGAGAGGAGGAGAATGAGGTAATCAGTCCCTCAACCTGGAGTCGATGTGTTCAGTCCATCAATCTTGTAGAATTGATTGATGGACTGAACACATCGACTCCAGGTTGAGGGACTGATTACCTCATTCTCCTCCTCTCCTTACGCCTTCCTCTTTGTATTGGACTGATGAAGCCACTGTGTGGCGAAACGTTTCCTGAATAAAGATTCCCATATGCTGCATAAGTGTCTCAATCTTCAAAGGTGCAGTGTCTGATATGTGGAAGATGGCTAATGTAATTCCTATTTTTAAAACAGGGGACAAGTCGTTACCGTCAAATTACCGCCCAATAAGCCTGACCTCAATTGTAGGCAAATTACTAGAGTCAATTATAGCTGAGATTATAAGAAGCCATCTCGATAAGCATAGCTTGATTAAAGATACTCAGCATGGATTCACAAGAGGCCGGTCCTGTCTAACTAATTTATTAACTTTCTTCACTAAAGCTTTTGAGGCTGTTGACCACGATAAAGAATTTGATATTATTTACTTAGATTTTAGTAAGGCATTTGATAGAGTTCCTCACCAAAGACTGTTGAAGAAAGTAGCAGCTCATGGCATTGGGGGAAGGGTGCTCTCGTGGATCGAATCATGGCTCACAGACAGGAAGCAAAGAGTGTCCATAAATGGGGTTAAATCCGAGTGGGGATCAGTAACAAGTGGCGTGGAAATAAATGGTATAAAATACCGACACAATGGCAATATAAACACAAATGCAGTATAATGTGATCCTTTATTGACTACGTTTCGCCCACACAGTGGGCTTTTTCAAGTCACAAACAGAACTACCTGGGGTGGAAGGAACGCGAGTATTTATAGTCCGGCTGAGGTCAGGTGAAGAATGCTGCATCTGATGATGTACCGAGTTGGGTTGTAGAGTCTAAAAACTTGGGTAGCTTGGAAAGGAGACTGGACAAGTTTGTGAGCAGACCTTCTACAGTGTTCTTATGTGGGATAGCGATGAAGAAGTTTCTTGGCAAGTGGTTCAGCTATGTTATAGAAGCCACTATTCTGGTTGAAGTTGTCGGATATAGAAATAAGTGATGATTCCAGAATTCTTCGGTATTGGGTGTTGTCTTCTGTGGCGATAAGTCTTGAGTTTCTGTAGTTTATCAAGTTTATCACCGTAATTCACAATTCTTGCTAAGACTTCGGAGATGGTGAAGCTGCCGTTGTTTTGTTTAATTGTATTGGAAACAGCGATCAGTGCTGATTCAAGGCACTTGCGTGTGCGGAAATTAGTTTCTTTTATCACTAATTGGGCGTCTCTGAATTTCATAAGATGATTGGTGGAATTTCGGTGTTGTACACAGGCGTTGTTTAAGTTGTCGTTCCTACATGCGTATATGTGTTCATTGAGGCGGGTGTCGAGGTTTCTTGCTGTTTCACCTACGTAGATCTTGTCACAGCCTCCACAGGGTATAGTGTAAACTCCTGCATTGACTGGTTCGTGGTGCTTGGGTTTTGTCCTGGTTAGATCCTTTATTGAAGTGGTAGAAGCGATGGCGACTCTGGTGTTAGCTTGTGAAAGTACTTTTGAGACGTTTAGTGCAACCTGGCTGTTGGGAAGAATTATAACTTTGTTGGGAGCGGTGTTGATGCGTGGAGAATTGATGATCTGAAGAGCTCTTTTCTTGCAGTCTTTGATGAAAAAAGAAGGAAATTGTAACTCAGTGAATGTTTGGTGAATGTAAGTACATTCCTCGTCAAGAAACTCAGGACTACAAATTCGGTATGCTCTTAGGAAAAACCCGATGATGATGCCTCTTTTGGTCTTGGTATCTTGACTGGAATAGAAGTGTGTGAGATCATTTTTATTGGTGGGTTTCCGATAAACTTGAAATCTTAGGTTGTTGTCTACTTTGTGAATGAGGACGTCGAGGAAAGGTAGCTTGTCATTGGACTCTTCTTCTAGTGTAAACTGAATCGCTGGTTCAACTGCGTTGAGCCTTGCCTGAAGATCCCGTACATCAAAACGTTTTGGAGTTATTACGAGGACATCGTCCACGTAACGTAACCAAGTGACGCTTGAAGGGATGATGTTGGCGAAGTGTTCGGACTCAAGGTGTTCCATGTATAAGTTGGCTAGGACGGCACTTATTGGGGACCCCATTCCCATGCCGTAGGTTTGTTTGTAGAGCTTGTTATTGAAGGAAAAACAGTTGAAGTTAACACAGAGTTCAATCAAGTCAACAAAATCTCCGGGAGGTAAAGGAAGATTAAGGTCCTGGTTGACTTTACGTCGTAGAACCTCGATGGCTTTTTTGGTAGGTACTTTTGTGAAGAGGGAAGTCACATCCAAACTGCTTAGTTTCTTGTTACGGATGGAGACGGTTGAGAAGGTCGCCTGAGTGTTTAAGATGAGCGGGGCTGATGGTCCCCAGAAGGCAGGAAAGATGTTTGGCAAGAACTCCGGCTAGTTTGTGTGGAGCACTGCCTATTCCTGACGTGATTGGTCTGAGAGGAATATTGTGTTTATGGGTCTTGGGTAAACCATACATGTGTGCTGGTCACTTGGTTACGTTACGTGGACGATGTCCTCGTAATAACTCCAAAACGTTTTGATGTACGGGATCTTCAGGCAAGGCTCAACGCAGTTGAACCAGCGATTCAGTTTACACTAGAAGAAGAGTCCAATGACAAGCTACCTTTCCTCGACGTCCTCATTCACAAAGTAGACAACAACCTAAGATTTCAAGTTTATCGGAAACCCACCAATAAAAATGATCTCACACACTTCTATTCCAGTCAAGATACCAAGACCAAAAGAGGCATCATCATCGGGTTTTTCCTAAGAGCATACCGAATTTGTAGTCCTGAGTTTCTTGACGAGGAATGTACTTACATTCACCAAACATTCACTGAGTTACAATTTCCTTCTTTTTTCATCAAAGACTGCAAGAAAAGAGCTCTTCAGATCATCAATTCTCCACGCATCAACACCGCTCCCAACAAAGTTATAATTCTTCCCAACAGCCAGGTTGCACTAAACGTCTCAAAAGTACTTTCACAAGCTAACACCAGAGTCGCCATCGCTTCTACCACTTCAATAAAGGATCTAACCAGGACAAAACCCAAGCACCACGAACCAGTCAATGCAGGAGTTTACACTATACCCTGTGGAGGCTGTGACAAGATCTACGTAGGTGAAACAGCAAGAAACCTCGACACCCGCCTCAATGAACACATATACGCATGTAGGAACGACAACTTAAACAACGCCTGTGTACAACACCGAAATTCCACCAATCATCTTATGAAATTCAGAGACGCCCAATTAGTGATAAAAGAAACTAATTTCCGCACACGCAAGTGCCTTGAATCAGCACTGATCGCTGTTTCCAATACAATTAAACAAAACAACGGCAGCTTCACCATCTCCGAAGTCTTAGCAAGAATCCTCCTGAAAACAGTAAACCCTGCCATCACATAGTCTCTCCTGTTATACTACACAAAGCACAGAGAGTGAACACTGAAACAACCTGCCTCATTCCAGTTTATATTTGTCCAACCTATTTTTATGTTACCCAAGTAATAGCTTTTATATCCTTTTACTCATGTACGAATTAATTGCTTTTGTCACTACCACTACTACTACTACTACTACTACCACTAGTGAACATCGGAATGGTACCTCACTAGTATTCACCTCACTCTGAGCCTTTATATACCCTCTGTGTCCATGTATTGTTTGTAATGGCTTGATAAAGCTCCTGGAGAGCGAAACGTTGCCACAATAAATGTCACATTAGTTGCACTTGTGTCCTTTTACTTTTCATATTGTCGGTAATTCTACCAACTTTATTACAACTTAACCATACAGATTGCGAAAAGGACTTGGGGATTATGGTAAGCAGCAACCTTAAATCAAGACAGCAATGCCTAAGCGTACGTAATAAGGCAAATAGATTACTGGGATTTATATCAAGAAGTGTAAGCAACAGAAGTCCAGAGGTCATACTGCAGCTTTATACATCATTAGTAAGGCCTCACCTAGATTATGCAGCTCAATTCTGGTCTCCATATTACAGAATGGACATAAATTCGTTAGAAAACATTCAGCGTAGGATGTCTAAATTAATACATAGCATTAGAAATCTTCCTTATGAAGAAAGATTGAAGACTCTTAAGTTACATTCACTTGTTAGACGAAGAATGAGGGGAGACCTGATCGAAGTGTATAAGTGGAAGATAGGTATTAATGGAAATAAATGGTATAAAATACCGACACAATGGTAATATAAACACAAATGCAGTATAATGTGATCCTTTATTGACTACGTTTCGCCCACACAGTGGGCTTTTTCAAGTCACAAACAGTTCTGTTTGTGACTTGAAAAAGCCCACTGTGTGGGCGAAACGTAGTCAATAAAGGATCACATTATACTGCATTTGTGTTTATATTACCATAGGTATTAATAAAGGGGATATTAACAAGGTCTTGAGGATATCTCTCCAAGAGAGAACCCGCAGTAATGGATTTAAATTAGATAAGTTTAGATTTAGAAAGGACATAGGAAAGTATTGGTTTGGAAATAGGGTAGTTGATGAGTGGAACAGTCTACCTAGTTGGGTTATTGAGGCTAGGACTTTGGGTAGTTTCAAATTTAGGTTGGATAAGTACATGAGTGGGAGGAGCGACTTAGCTCGAGTGGTGACGTGTGCTTACCTAACACATCGACGATCTCGCCTCTCTCGAAATTACCCCGTGTTGAGTAGTGCTTTGAGTAGTGCTTGCTGGACCTTCGTCTTCCTCTCCACCATCAGGATTGGTGCGTCGGTGGTTGCCGACCGAAGGGCAGGAAGCCTCTTGCTGCCTGAATTCTCTTCGCCTGTTGACTGCACGCCATACAGCCAGTCTCGCCACCACTCAGGATATACAGTGCTCCATCAAGCTACAGTTCACCTCCTCAGTGTCCTGCGCCAGGCAAGTACGTGTGTCTACTTACACGTACTTGCCTAGCTGAGTACTCTCACTTTTTGGCCGATTGTCACCTCCAATTACATCTTTTCGTAATTAGACGATGCCTTCGTTGCCTTCCACCTCCCACCCCCCTTCCACTCTCCCCCAACCTCCCACACCTGCCTCTGCTTCTACTAAATCCAATTCCTTCTCGCTAAACCTCAAATTTTCTAATCCTGATGCCACTATCTGTCCGGAAAATTTATTATATCAGATCACTGGTGCACCTCAACTTAAAGTCTTCAAAACCAACTCAGGCTTCAAACTCCTTCTTGACAAACATTCCTACGAAGCGTACACCTCAAGCGATACCAGACAAAAACTTCTCAACGCAGGCTTCACCATTATTTGGACCTCTTCACTCCGAACTTCCACCCAATCACACAATGTCTTAAATGCTACAAATTCGGCCACGACAAAAACACATGCACATCTACACAAGTCTGCTCCAGATGTTCAGCAACTGGCCACTTCTGGAATACTTGCAACCTCCCCCTTAAATGTTCTAACTGCGGCGGGTCACACACTGCAGTTGCAAATTCCTGCCCTTCTAGAAAGCACATTCTCTCCTCCCTCAGAGCAAACCAACCTCCCTCCCTACCCAACCCCTTCCCTGCTCCTCCCTCCCCTTCCTTACCTCCCTCCCCTTCCACACCTCCCTCCCCTACCCCCAATGCCTGGGCCTCCCCACGCACTTGGTCTACCTCTTCTACTCTACACACATCAAACACCAACACACAGACTACAAGCACTTCTCCTTCTACACCCACACTAGACTACAAAACTAACTGTCAACTTGCCACTGCTGCCCACTCTGCGATGGTAATCTCACAAGCTTACCAATCAGACTACTCACATGTCCTTAACCTAATCTTGTCTGCTAACAATCTTCCCTCTTTAATTATCCCTCCTTCCTGCTTCTCTTCCAAGCCTCCTACAACCTCTCCCTCCTTCCTCTCTCCCACCCCCCCACTTCCTACTCCCACCAGCTCTCCTCCTCCACTACCTCTCTTCACTACTTCTACACCTCCCACCAACACCCCTACTGCTACTGCTACGACCACCCCTCCCCCCACTTCCTTACCCACTTCATCCCCTTCCAAAGCTTCCACTTCCTCACAGCTTACCAAAACTTCCACTTCCTCTGCATCCACCTTCGCCCACTCCACCACAACCAAAACCTCATCCAGGTCCAACTCCACCTCCTCCAGACAAAATCCACTCAAACCTAAACCTACCCCAACTTCTAACGGACAGACCAAAGAACATAAAAACAGATCCATCTCTTCCTCCCCCTCCAGGAAACGGGTCCGTAGCACCTACAAACACACATCCACTGATGGCACCACTATCACGGGCTTTAATCCAAACTCCTCCCCCGACATTAACTTTGCTAAGACGAAACCATTAAATCACGTTTAAGGCGATTCAGTTCAACGTACGTTCTTACTTTACAATTAGACACCTACTGGCCGAGCTCCTTGAAGCAGAGAGGCCAGATATTGTTTTGCTAAACAGTACCTGCCTCAAAGCCCCTCAATGTATCCGCCATTATGGTTATACTGCACTACAGTCCCCCTATGATCCCCACGATGGGGTTGCCATCCTTGTCAATTCCAACATAAAACATGAATTTCTCCCAATCCCTTTTATTCACCAACACTGTCTTGCGGTCAGAATACACACCCACCTTGGCCCCTTTATCTTTTTCACCACCTATGCTCGCCCAAACACTACTCTCAACATACACGACCTCTCCTTAGTCTTCAACTACACCAACACACCAACTTACCTACTAGCTGACATGAATGCCAAACACACTGCCTTTCATCACACCAGTAACAACCAACTTGGTCACCAATTACTCAACTTCACAAACCATAAACACCTAATTCATCTTGGCCCAGACTTCAATACCTTCTTCAACCACACGGGCCAAGGCAAACCAGACATCATTCTGGCAAACCGAGCCAGCTCTCTATTTCAACATTACATCTCACCTGGCCCTATTACAGGCTCTGATCACATCCCAGTCATCTTACACATCTCCTCCAACCCTATCCTCATTCCAACCACACCTTCATTCTCCTACAAGAACGCTGACTGGGATGCTTTCAAACAACACATAGACAATATTAACCTCACCTATGACTACAACAACAAACCTATCTCTGACATCGATACTCAACTTGATCTCATCCAGGACACCATTACACAAGCAGCCAACATCGCAATACCAAAGAAAACTCACACCACTCGTTATTCCTTCAAACCGTCACTCAGAACAAGAAGACTAATTATCTGCTACCACAACCGCTTCCTCTACAACACACATAGATTTAATCAAGTCCGATTAGATCTCACTTACCTTAGAAACAACATTTTACACAGCCTAGACCAAGACCACAACAATCACTGGTCACGACTAATACAACAAGCGGACAGGCAGCGTGTTAAAAACACTAAAGCCTTCTGGAACTTTATCAAAAAAATCAGAGGCACTACTCCCACCAACAAATTCAAACACATCACCCACAACAACACACACATCTCAGACCCACAGGCTGCTACCAACATCTTCAAACACATCTGGGAGAACATCTTCCACGCTCACCCACCTCACCCTAACGTTATTCAACACATTCAGAACATAGAACACTGGAACACTGCACACACACAAGAAACAACACCAGACAGCCACATACATCTAGACACTCTTACCTCCTCCCAAGAACTCGACACTCCTTTCACCAACACAGACATTAAAACTCTCCTCAGACACCTTCCTCCAAAGGCTCCTGGTGCCTCTGGCCTAAACCATATTATCCTGAAACACCTTCCTGACTCTATCATTACTGCCTACACAAACCTCCTCAATGCCTCCCTTGCCTCTGGATACTTCCCTTCCCTCTTCAAAGCTGCTACTGCTATCCTCCTTCCTAAACCCAATAAAGACCACTCTGACCCTAGAAACTATCGCCCTATCAGCCTCCTCGAAACTTTAGGAAAACTCTTTGAAAAACTCATTAATCATCGCCTTCGCAGATACCTGGAACATAATTCTCTACTTTCAGATGGCCAGTTTGGCTTCAGAACACACAGATCCACACAGGATGCCATTAACATCATTCTCAACTACATCCACATAAACACAAAACAAAGAAACAGGACAGCCCTGGTTGCAAAAGACGTTGAAAAAGCTTTTGACACTGTGTGGCACGAGGGGCTCAAGTACAAACTCTGCACTAACTTCAACCTGCCTCTCAATACTCGTAAACTCCTCTGCAACTTCCTAGACGGCCGTACCATGAGAATCAAATTCCAAGGCTGTTACTCTGACTACTTCACACTAAATGCTGGAGTACCCCAGGGATCTGTCCTTTCCCCTACCCTCTACATTTTATACACTAACGACATTCCAACACCTATATACCACAACTCCATCACACTAGCCTATGCAGACGACATTACACAACTTATCACTCATGCCAATATAGATACACTCACACACAAAACACAAAATGAGGTTGACAGGATAGCCATCTGGGAACAAAAATGGAGGATCAAAACCAATGCAGCAAAATCCAGCATTACGTATTTTAACTACAGGAAACGTGATCCTCCATTACCTGTCGAACTCAGAACAGCTGACACCCGCACTTACTTCCCTATCACACAATCTGTCACTGTCCTTGGCGTTAATCTTGACTACCTTCTTCGTTTACACGGACACATTCACTCAAGGCATGCAATAGCTAGTAAGGCCCTTGCGGGCCTCTACAAGCTGAAACATGCCTCTCAACGCACCAAACTACACCTCTACAAATCCCTAATACGTCCTCTGATAACTTACTCTCCTCTAGCCCTCTCTCTTGCAGCAAAAACAAACTTACTTAAACTGCAGCGTGTCCAGAACAAGGCGCTGCGCTGGGTGCTTGATGTCAGATGGGAGGACTTCGCCACAAGCGAGTCTCTCCATGCCCAGTTAGACGTCCCTGCGCTGAATCTGTACTGGAAGAGGCTCAGTGACAGACAGATAGACAAACTTGAGACACGACATGACTACTGGACCTCTCTCCTTGACGAAGACATTCGCAGACCCACAAACCAACACAACCTTTTCTACTCCTTGCATGATCCTGCTCCTAACCCTACTTACAAATAACCTTGGATCCGCTGACAGGTACCTTCTAAGACAGGTACCATTCTCTGACCCACGTTCGCCTTAGCTTTTTTGGGTTAAGACATGACTCAGTTCTGCACTCCTCTCTAGCTCTAAAGGTCGCAAGTCCCTTACTCCCAGCTCACCCCACCGGAGTCCCAACAGAAGAACCGGAATTTCTCTTTTCAATATCTGTCCCACGATCGCCTTTGCTGCTGGGTTAAGCCCTGGCTCTATTTCTACGACTAAGAACACTCCTCTCCAGCACTATTCTTCGTCTGTCCCGTCTTCCCCGCTCATCCCATTTGGGATCTTACCTGAACTTTCGTTCGTTCGTTCCTATGCTGTAAACAGGGTGCATCGGGTCAATGCGATCAGCAGGCTGCACTAAACGAGCCCCCACCGGCCATAGCACGACAACGCAGGCACTCCTTACCCGGCACAGGCGCTTTGCAGACTCAACTGGCACCTCACCAGCAGATCCCGGCTACTCAACCCGGTATACAGCAACAGACCACGGTGCATACAATAAAGAAATCCAACCCTCAGCAGTCCCTACAGACCACAACAGCCCAGATAATATCCACTGTTTCGAACCCATCTCCAAAGCAGGCCCTCACCAGGGAGGATCTCGTAGCACTCATCAAGGTGTTCACGGATCTTATTTGCAACACAATCAACTCCACGGAACAACAGAGCGCATTCCGGCAGATGGTCAGTACTCTCCTGAGAGTGTGCTTTCTGACCGAAGAGGAGACAGTGGATGCCATGAATTTGCAGGTTCTCAGAGCGGGCAGGACTCAGTCTCCAGCTCAGGAAACAACAGCGATGGAATAACCTCTGTGCCAAATCACACCCTCAAGGTCCTACAATGGAACATTCAGGGCCTGAGGGGCAAACAGCACCTCTTGCTGGAGGCAGTAATTCGGGATCGGGTTGACATCGTCTTGCTACAAGAAACTCTGACTGTCCCGACTATGTGCCCAAGACTACCCGGTTTTGCTGGGTATTTTCGGCACATGGACCCGGGCATTCACTGCAGAGGCACAGCTGTATTTGTATCCAATACAATACCTCACGAGGTTATAGCCAACCCTGTGGACTGTGGGGAGGATGTCGAGGTACAGGCCATCCTTGTGCACATACCTGGGGCGCCCATTACCATCTATAACATCTACAAGAACCCAAGACACACCCTCGACATTGCAGAGCTCCTCGCACTAGCACGCACTGAGTGTATTATTGTGGGTGGAGATTTCAACGCACATCACCCTATTCTGCACTCTCACTCAGCAACCAATGCTGCTGGCAGACATATAGCAATGCTCCTACACGATATTCCAGAGGTAAAGTTGCTAAACAATGGAGACCCCACACACCTGTTGGGTGGCTGCCTCGACCTTACCTTCGGGTCAAGACAACTCGCAGCAGGAGCCACATGGGAAACTCATCCTCACCTTGTCAGTGACCACTTTGCAGTGATCACCACCTTCAACATCAACAGGCCTCCCACAGTTGTGCTGCCTCCTAGATGGGACGTAAAGAGGGCCAACTGGAAGGTGTTCCAGGATTATCTTCATAACTGGTGGTCCACATACTCTCTATCTGAAGACTGTGATACGGCTGAACAGGAGCTAATCACTGTTCTCATCCAGGCAGCAGAGTGCGCAATTCCAAAGAAGTCCGCAGGACGCACTCACAAAAGAGACTGGTGGTTCTACAACGACGAGGTGCGGGAGCAGAACCACCGCATCAACTCTTTTAGGAAGCTATACAGGCGTAACCCTACGGCAGAGAACAGGAATACTCTGAGAGCCATTGTGCAGCATGCCCGCAGAATCTCTCTCAGAGTAAAAACTGAGAAATGGCTGGAGTGGTGCTCAACATTCGGGCATCACACCACCTTATCTGAGATATGGGGCAAGCTCAACATAGCAACTGGCAAGAGCAAGCCGAGGCCACCAGCACACCCGAACCCATCCCAGGAAGCAGAGAAACTAGTGGAGCTTTTCACTTCCAGGGGAGCCTCCACTCAGCTCCCACAGGACATCCGGAATATACAGACGGATCTTCTGCCACAGCGCCAGCTAACGATACAAGCTGCATGTGAGTCGGAAGATGTGACTGATGTAGACCTCACGGACTTGGAACTCCGACGTGCCATTAAGAACACAGGTGACACTGCCCCGGGCATCGATGGTGTGACGTACTCCATGATTGCACGGGCTGGGCAGAGTGGATGGGAGGCCATACTAGACGTCATTAACAAGTCGTGGAGGGCCAGGACACTCCCAGCAGCTTGGAAGAAAGCTACAATCGTACCAATTCCAAAGCCCAAGGACCCAGGCAGTATGAGACCCATATCGCTGACCAGCTGCTTAGCCAAGACTGCTGAGAGGATGGTGTTAAACCGCCTCCTATGGAAACTTGGACCCTCTCATCATCACATATTTGGCTTCACCAAAGGAGTGGGAACAGCAGAGTGCATAACCACTCTACTAAGCCAGATTGCTGATAGCAACAAAAAACCTAGTATCGTCGTCTACCTCGACCTTGAGAAGGCATTTGAGCTAGCCAGCCCCACAGCAATTCTGGCAATACTAGCTCGGAAGGGAATCAAAGGACGCCTCCTGGCCTGGATAGAGTCCTACCTTAGGGGCAGGCAGGCCTGTGTCAGCTTTCAGGGACACTACTCTTCCTTTAAAACCCTGGAAAACGGTACGCCACAAGGAGGTGTGCTCAGTCCTACCCTGTTTAACATCCTTATGCAGGAACTTGTGAGCCTTCCCTTTCATAGTGGTACACAGCTCCTCAGCTATGCTGATGATCTTGCACTAGTAGTGAATGGGAAAGGCAATTTAGAACGACAGGCTCAGAGAGCTTTGGACCTAATTACGCAGTCTTGCAAGGAACTAGGCCTCAAGATCTCGGCCGAGAAATCTCTTGCAATGATGTTCAAGGGACCAGATCCTGTGAATAGATTACGTATTCAGGATATAGAACTTGAGTGGACAGGCTCCTACCTGTACTTGGGAATCTACATTGATAAAAAGCTGACCTTTCAGAAACAGGCCGAGTATGTCAGGTCACGTGCTCTACTCAGACTCAACGCCATGAGAGCCATGACGAGGCACCGTGCAGGGGCAAGCAAAGATGTACTTCGCTTGTACTATATACAAGCTATACGCTCGCTCATTGACTACGGTGCACCGGCTTTAGCTCATCTCTTCCCGCAGAGCAGGCAAAGGGTGGAGGTCGTACAAAACCAGGCGATAAGAACTATGCTTGGTGCCCCCATCTGGACCAACACAGTATGTCTCAGATCTGAGGCCCGGCTTCCTTCCTTGGCTGACAGAGTAAGATACATAAACGCCTGCAAAGTGGCCACGATTCTGCACCGGCAGCAAGGTACCCCACTAAGGAGACGGATATTAACAACCATGTCACAAGATCCCACACTCTTCACGGACTACTCCTGGATTCGTTCGTTTTGTGCTGCTGGGCGGAAGCTGCTGCCTGTACAGCTGCTCTGTGAGAAGAGTTGTGACCTTCCTGTTGCTGGGTACCATCCACCACCTCCCTGGCGCCCAGATCCAGCCGATGTTTTCATCATGCAGCTACCCATCTCTAAGTGTCTCTGCAGTCAAGACA
This sequence comes from Cherax quadricarinatus, assembly GCF_038502225.1. NCBI lineage: Eukaryota > Metazoa > Arthropoda > Malacostraca > Decapoda > Parastacidae > Cherax > Cherax quadricarinatus. The sequence goes on along the minus strand of NC_091292.1, from coordinate 48,024,851 downwards.
CCCTCAGCAATCATGCTGAGACAAGCATGGCACTGGCAGAGGGAGGCACATGTGCAGTGCATTTCACAGATGGTTCTGTCGACCCTGACAGGAAGAGAGCAGCAGCTGGACTGTACCACAATGGTCACACACAAGGCTGGCGACTCCCTGACCACTGCACGATCCTTCAAGCTGAGCTGGTGGCGATTCAGCAGGCATTGTCACATGCCCTACGACATCGACTCCGACCTGTCATACATGTTGATTCCACCTCTGCAATCAATGCCCTCTCCCATCCTCAACCACAGGATAATGTTCACCTCATCACATCGATCCTGAGCATAATGACAGCCTTAGAAGTTCAGGGTAATAGATCGACATTGAACTGGATCCCCAGCCATGCTGGCATCCGGGGAAATGAGGCGGCAGATGATGCAGCCAAGGCAGCAACAGACTATCCACATGTTGGGATTACTGTCCCAATCAGCCTACGACAGACCAAACTGGTGGCTGCCAGAGCCACGAAACTTATGGGGGAGGTCTTAGGTGATACCCCATCTCAACAGTGGTACCGAGCAGCGACTCAGGGAGAACCCCCTCCATATGATAGAAGCTGGTCCAGAGCGCAGTGTACCGCCATCCATCGGCTTCGTTTGGGCTTTCCCACAGCCAAGATGATGGTAGACAAGGCTGAGGAGGAGATGTGCCAGTACTGTCAGCACGTTGTCCAGCGGCCCCTAACACACTATCTTCTAGAGTGCGAAGCTACTGAGACACTCCGCAGGCAACTAGGGGTGATATTCCCTCCCGAAGAGGACCCAGAGATGACTGCGGCCACACTAGTGTATCATGGGGTCAACGAACCAGACAAGCTGTTACCTGTAATAATGACATATCCTCCTCCTCGCTAGTGTCCATAGTTACATATGGTGTCGCTTATGAGATGCACCAGTTGAACTGACCAGAGGGGCGCTTGAGCGGCATGCGTCGCATCATTGTGGAAACCTTTCTCCATCGGGAGCCAGAGACGGGTCATCGCAAGATTGGGACCCGTGCCAGGACTATGGTCTTGGCGAACATAATACATACACATACATACATCTGTATGTGGAAAAAGACACTTATGTACAGTTCAGGACATTTATTAAAGGAAACGTTTCGCCACGAGTGGCTTCTTCAGTCCTAATACAGAGGAAACTAAGAAAACATTTATATATATAGTGGCAGGAGTCAGGTGAGGTGACGCGTGGGTAGAGGTAGTAGTAGTAGTAGTAGTAGAGGTAGTAGTAGAGGTAGTAGTAGAGGTGGTAGTAGTAGTAGTAGTAGTAGTAGTAATGGAACTAAGGAGGTGAGGCAAGAGAGGGACCTGCTGGCATCAAGTAACACCAGTTCCCAGGATGGGTAATATCCTCTTGCTTAGTAATTTTGAAATACTGTAACTACCGGACTTCTGCTTTATAGTGTTACTGACAGAAATTAGTGCAGCTTCAATGCATTTTCTCCGTCTTAAGTCGTCTTCTTTAATAACTAGTTTAGCTTCATTGAATTTCACGAGGTGTCCAACATCGTCTCTGTGTTGAACACATGCGTTTTTGCGGTCATCATTTCTGCAAGCATTTTTTTGTTCTGCTATTCTAATGTCCAGAGTTCTGGCTGTTTCCCCTACATATACTTTGTCACACCCCCCACATGGTATAGTGTAGATTCGTGCACTTGTGCCAGAATCATGCTTGGGTTTTTGTATCAGGTTCCTAACAGTAGTTGAAGAGCTGGTAGATATTTTAGCCAGTTTTCTGTCAAACATTTTTGAAACATTAGTGGCAACGATGCTGACCGGTAAAACGATGTAACTTGGAGGCTTTTCTTCAATTTGATAGGTGTTGGTCTTGCTGAGGATACGTGTCGCACGTTTCCTGCAGTCACGTATGAAGTGTAGGGGAAAGTGCAGTGAACCTAATAATGATATCCTCATCACCACAGCGGACAAAGGAGGAGGAGTGGTCATCCTCAACAGTACAGACTACGTTAGTAAGATGCAAGATTTATTAAACGACGCCAACACATACGTTTCCATCCCCGAACATGCATGGAAGAAATAAACAGATTCTTTTCTCAGTAAGACCCGCAGCATACTCAGGAAATCAGAAGAAGGTAAAAAGCTCTTGCGCCACATCCCTACCAACCCCCAAGTCAGCAAGACTTTATGGTTTACCAAAGACCCACAAACCAAATGTGCCTATGAGACCCATTACATCTGGAATCGGCAGCGCCCCTCACAGTCTAGCAGGAGTTTTGGCGAAATATTTGTCAAAGCTCCTGGGTACAATCAGTCTGGCTCATCTAAAGCATTCGGGTGACCTCCTTAACCGTATCAGGGATCTCGACATGAGTGATAAGAAGCTTGCAAGTTTTGACGTGACTGCCTTATTCACCAATGTCCCAGTTGATCAAGCAGGGTGATTAAAGATGATACAGAGTTACCTGTACCCCGCCAAGATTTTGTGAGCCTTGTCGAACTTTGTGTTCGTTATAACTGTTTTAGGTTTGAGGACAAGAAGTACAAACAACTCTTCGGACTAGCCATGGGATCCCCCCTTAGTGCAGTTCTTGCCAATTTATATATGGAGGACCTGGAATCAAGAAGGATCCTCAGTTGTGATGAATGGTTTGAAAAACCGACAAGTTGAAGATTGAGACACTTATGCAGCATATGGGAATCTTTATTCAGGAAACGTTTCGCCAGGCAGTGGCTTCATCAGTCCAATACAAAGAGGAAGGCGTAAGGAGAGGAGGAGTATGAGGTAATCAGTCCCTCAGCCTGGAGTCGATGTGTTCAGTCCATCAATATTGTAGAATGTACAGCATAGGGCCGTAGACGTGGCTTATATACTGTAGTGAGGTGACTTGAAGCAGGCGGAGGTGGGGTCATAGTGGTACCATCCACTAGTCGAAGTAGGTCTTTGTCCAAAGGTTGAACAAGAGTTGAAGAATTCTTTGTAAGAAGATCCCATGAACGCTTGTTCAACCTTTGGACAAAGACCTACTTCGACTAGTGGATGGTACCACTATGACCCCGCCTCCGCCTGCTTCAAGTCACCTCACTACAGTATATAAGCCACGTCTACGGCCCTATGCTGTACATTCTATGCTGAACACTGAAACAGGTTGCCTCTATCCAGTCTATATTTGTGCAACCTATTTTTATGTTACCCAAGTAATAGCTTTTATATCCTTTTACTCATGTACGAATTAATTGTTCTACCATATTGTATTACTATTACTACTACTACAACTTTTATCACTACTACTACTACCACTACCACTAGTATCGCACCTCACTCTGAGCCTATATATACCCTCTGTGTCCATGTATTATTTGTAATGGCTTGATAAAGCTCCTGGAGATCGAAACGTTGCCACAATAAAATGTCACATTAGTTGCACTTGTGTCCTTTTACTTTACATATTGTCGGTAATTCTACCAACTTTATTACAACATCTGGTTATCTTTATTGTAGACGTTTCGCCATCCAGTGGCTTTATCAATACAGATTCTTGGACATAATTAGAAAACAGACGAACTATATACAAAAGATGAGGTAATCCTTCCCTCAACCTTCGAGGTGGTGTTTACAGCACCATGGTTGTAGAGATTCTGAAGCACAGGTCAACTCAAATCAAATCAAATAAGTTCAGGTAAGATCCCAATGGAATGAGCGGGGAAGACGGGACAGATGAAGAATAGCTCTGGAGAGGAGTGTTTTTAGTCAGAGAAATAGAGCCAGGGCTTAACCCAGCAGCTAAGGCGATCGTGGGGCAGACTTGAGAACAGGAATAGCAGGGACTGTTGCATCGAACTTGTGGTAGTTGAAGTCTTGAATCTTGAGTAGCTGGCAGCAGGCTAGGTCACATCAGAGGGTAGAACACATATGGGAATTATAGGAGTAACTGAGGAGGCAGGTTAGCAATGGAGCCATTTTCGAACTTTTTGAAGCTGCTCCTAGATAGGTGGTATAGTTTAGCCTTGTTACTGAAGGTGAAACGTAGAGGCTTGATGAACTCAAGAATTTGGGTGAGTGTGAAGTGAAGCGGTGATTCACATGCATACTTGACTGTTCCAGCACCGAGGCTTTTGTAGAGTTCAGTACAGGTCATGGTGTCAGTATTTGAAGGAGTGTAAAAGGTAAGGTTTTCCCATGAGGGTTTACTGGAGTTGTCGTTATCTTCCTCTTCTGGAGTGAATTCATTGGGAGAATCTACAATGGCGGTAGCAGGTGATTGAGGGTCGACAGGAGCAGCTGTGAGGTATAATGGTTGAGTAACAGCAGGCTGGGAGAGGTGGGAGATGGTGGTTGAGGGAACATGATCAACGTTGTAAGCGGTGGAAGTGGTTATAGAAGTTACAGGAGCAGCTGCTTGGGCAGGAGATAGGTCTGCAGGTGCAGGAAAGTTCAGGATGTTGGGAAGGATCTTGAGAATGTCTGCTGAAGGTGTCGAGTCCGGAAAATTGAAGGCAGGCATGTTGTTCAGACGGAATAGCTCGTTAATAGTGGTGTTGAAAGTGCCGGGGTTTGCTGCGTTTGCAAGGTGTGCATACACCATGCAGTGCAGCACCTTGGAGGAATCTCCGTCGGGGAGTGGAGAGAGGGAGTTGCTGGCGATGGTGCCTGTAGATTAGCGTGTAGAGTCTTGGTGGTGTCGGTTTGTGGTTTGGTTACTGCAGCAAATGTCGGTGAATTGGAGGTGTTCTTCAGAACTTTAGTTTTCTTCAATATGATTTCTTTCCTGAGTGGGCACTTGGCTGAAAGGGCATGATGATTACCCTTGCATTAGTTAAGACATGATGGTGCTGTAGTAATGGTGCAGGATCTGAAATCGTGTCCATTATTCCCACATTTTGAACAAAACTTCTTATCCTTGACAAGGCAGTCCTTGGTGGTGTGTTTATAGGAGTAGCAGGTCCAGCAGTGGGAGATGTATGTGAAACGCTCTTGTTCTATATGACTAGGGTGAATGTGGTAATATGAGATGGCCAGACCGTCAGAGAGAGCTTGGGCAGCCATGGAGATGTCTGAGAATGTAATCTTTAGCATAGGTGAGGCGTTGGGGATCTTGGAGATGGTGTCTACCGAGGCCCAGGTGTTTTGTTCCTCAATAGATGTCTTCAGTGCTTCAGTAGAGAGAGAGGTCTTCCAGTCTTTTCAAAAAGACCGAACGTTTCGACTTCAAGAATGGAGACTGGGATAAAGTGAATTGTTGTGTTTGTAAGGTCCTGACTGAAGAGTCGTCCAATAGTTTTGATGCTTCCGTGTCGTCTGTGCAGACGATAATGAAGGAGTCCTTCAGAGAGTGGATTGCAGTAAATTTGACCTGCAGGCGGGTCTTAACGACGGTAGCTAAAGCTAACTTCGAGGAGTCATTTATTGCACCATTCACAGGCTTGATTTTCACACGATTCGACAGCATTGTGAAAAGGATGTGACGTTTGTAGAATATAAATTCTACACCCCGGCGGGGTCGAAGAGAGGCTTCTTGAGTAGAGTGTTTAACTTATAAGTGCTAGGGTTATGGACACTCCCGAGCTTCAGAACCTTGCATTTATCTACATTGAACTGCATCTGCCACTTTTCTGACCAAGAATAGAGTTTGTTTAAATCCTCCTGAAGTTCCCTAACATCTACGTTTGAATCAATTACCCTACCTATGGTAATAAATGGTATAAAATACCGACACAATGGAAATATAAACACAAATGCAGTATAATGTGATCCTTTATTGACAACGTTTCACCCACACAGTGGGCTTTCTCAAGTCACACACGGATATACCTGGGGTTGGAAGGTACGAGAGTATTTATAGTCAGAATGTTGAGGTCAGGTGAAGAATGCTGCATCTGATGATCCACCGGGTGGGGTTATAGAGTCTTGGGTAGCTTGGCAGGGGTATTGGACAAGTTGTAGACCTTCTGCAGTGTTCTATGTTCTTATGTGGGATAGCGATGAAGAAGTTTCTTGGCGAGTGGTTCAGCTATGTTATAGAAGCCATTGTTCTGGTTGAAATTGTTGGTTATAGAGATAAGCGATGATTCCAGGATTCTTCTGTATTGAGTGTTGTCTTCTGTGGCTATAAGTCTTGAGTTTCTGTAGTTAATTAAATGGTTGTGTGAATTGCGATGCTGTACACAGGCATTCCTTGTATCGTCAGTCCTTGTATCGTCAAGCAGGACTGACGATACAAGGAATGCCTGTGTACAGCATCGCAATTCACACAACCATTTAATTAACTACAGAAAATCAAGACTTATAGCCACAGAAGACAACACTCAATACAGAAGAATCCTGGAATCATCGCTTATCTCTATAACCAACAATTTCAACCAGAACAATGGCTTCTATAACATAGCTGAACCACTCGCCAAGAAACTTCTTCATCGCTATCCCACATAAGAACATAGAACACTGCAGAATGTCTACAACTTGTCCAATACCCCTGCCAAGCTACCCAAGACTCTATAACCCCACCCAGTGGATCATCAGATGCAGCATTCTTCACCTGACCTCAACATTCTGACTATAAATACTCTCGTACCTTCCAACCCCAGGTAGATCCGTGTGTGACTTGAGAAAGCCCACTGTGTGGGTGAAACGTTGTCAATAAAGGATCACATTATACTGCATTTGTGTTTATATTTCTACCCTACCTATCTTTGTGTCATCGGCGAATTTGCTCATAATATATATCAAGATCATTGATATATATTATAAACAACAACGGGCCCAAGACTGATCCCTGTGGAACGCCACTTGTTACAGATCCCCACTCGGATTTAACCCCATTTATGGACGCTCTCTGCTTCCTGTTTGTGAGCCATGACTCGATCCACGAGAGCACTTTTCCCCCAATGCCATGAGCTGCCACTTTCTTTAACAGTCCTTGGTGCAGAACTCTATCAAAAGCCTTACTAAAATCTAAGTAAATAATATCAAATTCTTTATCGTGGTCAACAGCCTCAAAAGCTTTACTGAAGAAAGTTAATAAATTAGTTAGACAAGACCGGCCTCTTGTGAATCCATGCTGAGTATTATTAATCAAGCTATGCTTATCGAGATGGCTTCTTATAATCTCAGCTATAATTGATTCTAGAAATTTGCCTACAATTTAGGTCAGGCTTATTGGGCGGTAATTTGACGGTAACGACTTGTCCCCTGTTTTAAAAATAGGAATTACATTAGCTATCTTCCACATATCAGACACTACACCTGTTTGAAGAGATAAATTAAAAATATTAGTTAATGGTTCACAGACTTCCATTTTGCATTCCTTTAGAACCCTTGAAAAAACCTCATCAGGACCCGGCGACTTATTTTGCTTCAGTCTGTCTATCTGCTTCACAACCATTTCACTAGTGACTGTGATGTTACATAATTTATCTTCTTCTAGCCCACTATAAAAATTAATTACTGGAATATTGTTAGTGTCTTCCTGTGTAAAAACCGAGAGAAAATAATTATTTAAAATCGAGCACATTTCATTCTCTTTGTCAGTAAGGTGCCCATAGTTATTTTTAAGGGGACCTATCTTATCTCTAACTTTTGTTCTATAGACATAGAAGAAACTTTTTGGGTTAGTTTTAGAATCCCTAGCAACTTTAATTTCATAGTCCCTTTTAGCTTTTGTTATCCCCTTTTTAATGTCCCTCTTAATGTCAATATACTGATTCATAAGATGACCCTCACCTCTTTTCATACGCCTATAAATTCCTTTCTTATGCCCTAGTAGATATTTCAGCCTATTATTCATCCATTTTGGGTCATTTCTATTTGATCTAATTTCTTTATATGGGATAAACGTTCTTTGAGCAGCATGTATAGTGTTCAGAAAACTGTCATATTGATAGCTCTCTTCGTTACCCCAGTCAACAGATGATAAGTGTTCTCTAAGCCCATCATAATCTGCTAAGCGAAAATCTGGGACTGTTACTGAGTTATCCCTACTATCGTACTTCCATTCAATGCTAAATGTAATTGATTTGTGGTCGCTAGCACCGAGTTCCTCTGAAATTTCTAAATTATTAACAAGGGATTCATTGTTTGCCAGAACTAAGTCAAGCAGGTTATTACCCCTTGTAGGTTCTGTCACAAACTGCTTCAAAAAACAATCCTGAACTACTTTTAAGAAGTCGTATGATTCTAAATTCCCAGTCAAGAAATTCCAATCAGTGTGACTAAAGCTAAAGTCTCCTAGAATTACTACATTATCGTGTCTTGTGGCCCTAACAATTTCCTCCCGTAGTAGTCTCCTTGGTCTCTACTTAATTTTGGGGGACGGTATATCACACCTAAAATCAATTTTTCATGCCCCTCTGAAAATTCTATCCAAACAGGCTCTGTATGTGTTACTTCAGACTTAATACCCGTTTTTATGCAACAGTTCGAAGTTATGGAATCCCCATATGGTTTGCAAAACCTGTGTAGAATGCTTACGACAGTGGAAAAATAGACAACGGAAAATTTAAACTTGTGTTTACCTCCACAAAGATAATATAATAATAATATAATATCTTTATTTACTACAAGTATATGTACAATGTACACATGCCTAGCTGACATCAGTGACATATTTCTATATAGAAAGCAGCTTGTTATGCTGAGCATTTCTGGCAAATTAGGTCAATTTTGTCCCAGGATGCGACCCACACCAGTTGACTATCACTCATGGGTGAACATAGACAACCGGTGTAAGGAAACACGTCCAATGTTTACAACTCTTCGCCGAGAATTGAACCTGGACCCTCATCGTGTGACGAGAGAGCTTTTGCCACCAGACAACAGACACGCCTAACTTAATTCTGATGGACCATCTAATTTACACAATTAAGGCACTCTTTCACTCATTATCACTGATATTCACTGTTTACTTGCTTATGGAACCACAGCTCATGAAAGCAAACTGATCCAAGAAAACTCAATTGGTTCACTGAACCACAGCTGGTTCATGGAACCACACTCGTTTTCGGAAACAACATCTGATTCAAAAGAGGACCATAACTGTGGAAGACTTTACCCGCCAGCCACTGTACAAGCTTTGTCAGGCATCAGGTGAACACTCCCTCCCCAGGTGACTGTACGACATAAACCTAATTATGCTTAACAGTTCGCAAACTGGCGAAATTATCTACAAACATTATCTCTAGATTCACAGCAGGATTCGAACCAGCACACTCTGTATTATACTACATAGTTCTTTAGCCACTCAGGCAAATCCCAGATAAGTATGGGCGCCCAGCTGAAGTTAAACGGTTACACTATCCTGGTGTCTCTCTGGCTGAATGGGTAAAGTACTGTGTACTTTGATACAGAGTGTGCAGATTCGAATCCTGCTGTGGACTGAAAGATAATGCTTGTAAATAATTTCGCCCGTTTGCGAATTCTTAAGTATTTTAATATCTCTTTAAGCGTTCGCTGAATGTGGCAGGATTTGATGATATAATGTATCACTAGCCTGCTGTCTCAGGGGGCAGGAGTGACCGTGTGGCTTCGGCTAGGTGCCTATACTTATCTGAGAACTGGCTTAGTGGCGAAAACACTCTGTACACTGATACAGTGTGCAGGTTCGTTTCCTGCTGTGGACTGACAGATAATGTTTTACACCTAGTTATATACCTGCCAGTTTGATGGCCTTGTTGACACCTGGTTCCTAGTTAATTACCAGGCGAAGAGAAACTTGTAAAGGTCTGAGGGTGCAAGCAGGGCGTGCGGATATGACACTTGACAAATTTGGAATTGATATCCAGTAGCCTTTTACCAATATCGCTGTATTCCGATTAAATCTATACCTGTTTTGCCCCAAAATAAGGATTTTCATCTAAATGATGAACAAGGTGGGGTAAAGATGGACTTCCATACCATTGTAAGTCTGTATGGGGACTTGGTGTCTCAGACGTATGTAGACGTCAGGCATTCATCTAAATGATGAGCTGTTACAATATCGAAATATCATTAAATCACTATAATTGACAGTCAGCACTTACACAGAAAATGCTCTCTAAATCAAGATTGTGGATTCCGCCTAAAATCCAGGAAGTTCACTAATAACACATATCACTTAACAAACGTTATAGAGTCACCATCAAATTAGAGATACCGGCAGTTATTACACCTGCCTCTTGGTGCTCGCGTCATGAAAGATACACATTGTGATGTGTGTCTTGTTAGGTGCTAAACCGAAGACTGCTGGCGCCAGGCTTATAAAAACAGCCTGGCGCAAGTGCCGGCTCTGAGACCCTGAGACCTCTGGGACGTCAGAACAATAGTAACTATGATGTTCATAAAGCACAGGGTTCAGAGATTTAGAGACAATATGGTTTCATTTTCAAATATTACCACTGTCATTGCAAGACAAGTATAAAAATAACACATCGGCGTGAAACTCGCGTCTCTAGCGGTGACGTTAGTTATTAACCCATTGTTTTCCCCACTTGGCAGGGAGGGTGCTAATAGTCACACACACACACACAAGACAAGGAAGAGAGGTCCTCCCAAATGTTTAGAAAATACAGACATATGGGGATTCAAAATATCTCCACAACACTGAGTAAGGACAGGTAATGATAACACTGGTCCTGAGTGTAATCAAGTAATAACAACAGTGACCGTGGACTGGTAATGATAACACTGGTCCTGATTGTAATCAAGTTATAACAACAGTGAGTGAGGACATATAATGATAACACTGGTCCTGAGTGTAATCAAGTTATAACAACACTGAGCGTGGACAGATAATGATAACACTGGTCATGAGTGTAATCAAGTAAAAACAACAGTGAGCGTGGGCAGGTAATGATAACACTAATCCTGAGTGTAATCAAGTAATAACAACAGTAAGCGTGGGCAGGTAATGATAACACTGGTCCTGAGTGTAATCAAGTAATAACAACAGTGAGCGTGGGCAGGTAATGATAACACTGGTTCTGAGTGTAATCAAGTAATAACAACAGTGAGCGTGGGCAGGTAATGATAACACTGGTTCTGAGTGTAAGCAAGTAATAACAACAGTGAGCGTGGGCAGGTAATGATAACACTAGTCCTGAGTGTAATCAAGTAATAACAACAGTGAGCATGGGCAGGTAATGATAACACTGGTCCTGAGTGTAATCAGGTAATAACAACAGTGAGCGTGGGCAGGTAATGATAACACTGGTCCTGAGTGTAATCAAGTAATAACAACAGTGAGCGTGGGCAGGTAATGATAACACTGGTCCTGAGTGTAATCAAGTAATAACAACAGTGAGCGTGGGCAGGTAATGATAACACTGGTCCTGAGTGTAATCAAGTAATAACAACAGTGAGCGTGGGCAGGTAATGATAACACTGGTCCTGAGTGTAATCAAGTAATAACAACAGTGAGCGTGGGCAAGTAATGATAACACTGGTCCTGAGTGTAATCAAGTATTAACAACATTGAGCGTGTGCAGGTAATGATAACACTAGTCCTTAGTGTAATCAAGTTAACACTGTCCAGGTAATAAGATCAACTGACCTAAAAGCCGTTAAACATTTTTAGGTTCAACATATTGAATAATACGTTGTATCAAAAATACGTTACCACTTTTGGTTTTGATGTAAATCAAATTTGAAATGCTATTTCAAGCATGCTGTGAGTGCAGTGCTCTTGTACATGTAGCTGACTTCTGTTCAATCGAGGTAAGCCAATATTAATTTCACTTGATCATAGCATTTTAAATAGTACTGATCAGGGTATTGTCATAAATACATTTCTGTTACCAGAGAAACATAAACTCTACTTACCTCTAGCACATTACCCAGACTCATTGAGATGTACATCAACAAAAGCTGTTATTAATTAGTCTGGCTATGGAATCCACAGATTATTACAAGCACACACGATCAACTGCCCATAGATAAATGACACATAACTACACAGTTAACTAAAATACCTGTCTTCATAAATGTGAGAAGCTTCTTTGTAGATTCCGGTGTAGATTGTTTTGTAGCCTTTAGGTACTGCATGATGAAAATATTGGGGGCGAAGTTCAGCATATTTTGTTCACCACACCCGTATGGCATTCTGATCAGGTTTCCAAGATTCTGTTTGGTAAACATTGAAGGAACACATTGTTAGTAAAAATAAAAATAATACAGATACAAATGAAGAAAACTGAAAAAAAAAATAAAATTAAATGGTGTATGTTGAATATTTTGTCCTACAAATAAGATCATTTTAAGCAGACTAGAAAATGTATGTTTTTATAGTTTATTCTTCAGAGAAAACTACTGAACATTGGTCTGTATCTGTGAGAGAAAAGTTCAACAGATAGGAGTAGCGAGCGAGTATATGGTAATGATAGTTTGATTGCCGGCTGCTTGTTAAGGTAGGGTCAGTCTAGCTCCTGCTATCCCCCTCTTTTCTCCCCGTGTGGGGCTCCGGCCAAACAGTAATCACTCACTCAGCTCCCAGCACAACTGTAAGTGAAAGCCTCTGCTCCTATTCTAGTGGATATTGGTTGAAAGCTTCACTTTTGACCAATAACAAACTTAATCTTTTCAGTTTTAAGCTCCACATGAGACTTTTAGATAATCACCACCTTTTTTAAGTATCTTACACTTATCATGGAGAGTGATTTCTTAAACAGTGGGAAACCTGTCTCTCTTTCCAGCTTGGAATGACAGATCGGGTCACCTGCCAACCAACGAGAAGTGTTGAAGGAGACGGACTGAAACCGGTCTTGAGACGTCACTTTATGATCTACCTATCAGATTAATTGTACAGGACACTACCCCTCATCTTTGTAGTGGTAAAGAACCTGTGTTCCTGTCATCAGGACTGACTATTCAAGGCTATAGACTCTGTGAAGAACTAGTCGTTGGGTTGTCGCTCAATACCTGTGGACTCCTCCCATCATTAACGGTTACAATTTCTACAAGACGGTGTCAGCATCAACCAGACACCCCAGTTTATTTGCACATATTAGCGCTGAAGTCAAATGGCAATTTTTCATTTCACTTTCCTTTTTCTTTAAAGTAGGATACACCTTCATGTTTCAATGTTTTATCTTTGCATTACTAAATAATAAAGTGTTTATTTTGTGAATTATTTCTTCTTCTATTCATTAATTTTCCTGAGGAGGAGCCAACCTTGGTAATACTGTCTGAAGTTGTTACAGGGCTGAGAAAGCCTTCACAAGTGGCGACCTTGCCAGGATCAACTCTACTGAATCAAGATTCAACTCCATCTCGAATCTGTCATTGAAACTTCATCTCCGCATACCACAGACGGTTACCTCCAGCCATGAGTAATCATTCTCTATGGTAGGACTACAGTACAGGTATTTAAAAGATTTGGTGATTGTTATAGACTCAATTTATTGTAAGTCTAGTCAAGGCAGGATATTCTAGTTAATTCTGTCACCTGTATTTTTGAGCTTGAAACGATTTGGAGGAATAGACTCTATGGACCCGAGATTTTCCAATGACAAGTTGCTTCATTGAGCTCTTTATTATATCAAGGAAACTGTTGTAGGACACTCTTGATTTGTTGGTGAGAAGACTGGATGGTCATGGGACCCCATTCTACTTACTGTGTGCTCAGAGCCGGCATAGAACCCTCCGTTTTCATTCTCACATATACTGTTTAATCGAAGCAGGGATCGAACCCTCTGATTTATTTACTGTTTGAGCGGTGCAGGAGTTGAACCCTCTGTTTTCTTTGATATATCCGTTTCATTTTCCCCTGGTAGTTAAAGTTATTCTTGCAAGTATGGAGGAATACCAGTTTTGGATGAATGCTGGGAGTAAGTTAGGAATAACGGGGAAAAATTTAGAAGCTTTCATTAGTGCTAAGATCCAGGAAAGAATAGAGAAGGAAAGAATTGAGAGAGAAGAAAGACAGAAAGAGAAAGAGAGGAGAAAAAGGAGAGAGAGAGATTTGAAAGAGAGGAGAAAAATGAGAGAGAGAGAATTGAAAGAGAAAACCAAGATAGACAGTTAGAAAGAGAGAGAGAAGACAAAAAGGAGCGTGATAGACTTGATCGTGAGGAGAGAGCTAAAGTACATGAGGAACAAGCTAAAATACGTGAGGAACAAGTTAGGTTAAGAGAACTTGAGCAAAGAGCAAAAGATAGAGAACATGAGTTAAGAGAAAGAGAAAAAGATCGTGAGGCAGAGAAATCTCGCCTTGAATTAGAGAATAGATAGTTAACTTTTACACAACAACAACTAGAGGAAGGAGTAATTGAACATCATGCAGCTAGTGCATGTATTCCAACACCTAATTTACCTCCCTTCACAGAGGGTGTAGATATTACTTCATACATTATCAGGTTTGAAAATACCGCTACCCTCTGTGAATGGCCTGCTGACACCTGGGCTACCAGGTTAGGAATGTTATTTTCTGGTACAGCTTTGAATATCTATGCAACTTTGTCGCAGGATATCATATGTAATTATAACCTACCCAAGAAGGCAATCCTTAAAGCATATAAAAAAAAACACAAATTCTTACAGGAAAGATTTCAGGTATGCCACCTTACAGCCTGGCCAGAACTTTCAGCAGTTACAGGTAACACTCTTTCGTTTGTTCGACTTTTGGATAGAGAGTTCAGGAATTGATCACAGTTATGAATCTCTTAGAGACTTCATGGTCACTGACCAGTTCCTGACAGCTCTTCCCCATCAGATACGAACATTCATTAGAGAACGTAACCTGATTAAAGCTGAGGAAGTTGCTGAGGCCGCTGACTTGTATGCTGAGGCTCGCAATTCCTATAAAGACCTAAAGGGATTGAACCCTAAGGGCAATGGTTCACCTGAACCAAAGATTAAGAAGCCTACAGTAGAAACAAAGTCACCAACATGTCATCGGTGTGGTGGTATCGGACATAAACGTCCAGATTGTCCTTCCAAGAAAATAGAGAAAGTTGGTAGATGTTTTGTTGACTGTAATGACCAAGCACCCTTCTGCTCAGGAGCAGTTAATGGTATAAAAGTCTCAGATATATTACGTGACACTGGATGTACGTGCATCGTAATTTCGGACAAACTGTTCCCTTACTTTAAAACCTCCCGTGTGTCCTCTATTCTTTCAGATTACTTGGGTCGTGAAAATACTTTCCCTACAATACGTTACTTGAAAACTAAAAATGGTTCACTGGTTGGACTAATGCGGTACTAGCCCCAATTACTTGTTCTATAATAGTGCATAACATTAAAGGTGTCGTTCTTCCTTCAGAGGCGGATCTTTCGTCACCACCCATGGATCTAAGTTTTCCAGCTCCTCTTTCTTGCAAGTTAAATAAGCCCCTTAACAATTCCACACCGGAAGCTGCATTGTCTCGTACTGTTCATTTGGGGGTGGAAACAGATGATACTGCTCTCGATAGTGAGGTAGCAGGAACACCTGTCCACTCGTCAGGTGAAAGTAAGGGTATTGCCTCCGGTACTCTCAATGTCTTGACTAGGGCTCAGACCATAACCCTGGCTCCTCCTCCCTCCTCTTCTCCCACCGTAAGCCATTTCATTTTCCCAGGTTTTATGTCCAAGGATGACTTTGTCAATATTCAGCACGATTGCCCTTCAATTCGGGATTGTCATAATCAAGCTTTTAACAACAAAGTTATCCACGGGAGATACGTATCTCATAAGTTTGAATATATTAATTGTATCTTATATAAATCTGTATTTAAATCTCATTCTTCAGCGATAGATTATTCCCTCCTTGTTGTTCCTAAACCATGTCGAGAGACTGTTATTAATAATAATAATAATAATAATAATAATATCTTTATTTTACTACAAGTACAAGTACAGGGTATACAGTCCTAGCTGATAACAATGACATACTACTATACAGAAAGTCCCTTGTTATGCTCCGCATTTCGGGCAAATTAGGTCAGTGTCCCAGGATGCGACCCACACCAGTCGACTAACACCCAGGTACCCATTTTACTGATGGGGAACATAGACAACAGGTGGAAAGAAACACGTCCAATGTTTCTACTCTGGCTGGGAATCGAACCCAGGCCCTCGCCGTGTGAAGCGAGAGCGTTAACCACCAGGCCACCAGAGCCTTCAAATGGCTCATGATTTGCCAGTGACCAAACACTTGGCCCATAGTAAGACGTGGCATAAACTCAAGCACACTTATTTTTGGCCAAGCATGTACTTACAGGTTACAAAGAAGTATAGTTCTTGCAATAGGTGTCAGGTGATTACTGCACAAAATACACACACTCCTAGTTCCTGTATATTTATTAAATCTAAAACTTTCCTCCTGCAGAAACGAGATACTCCATACTGGCCCTTGTGTGGGGTATCTCCAAACTTAAATTTTATTTACTGGGAAAAGAATTCATTTTAGAAACGGATCACAAACCTTTGATATACCTAGAAACTTTTAAGGGAACCAACAGTCGCCTCTTGAGGTGGACATTGGCACTCCAAGCTTTAAAGTTTCATATTGTGTATATCAATGGTTCATCCAATTATTTCTCTGACTGGTTAAGTCGTGACAGTCAGTAGATTTGTTGCCTTACACGACTTTGTATTAGAACTTTTTCCTCGCCTATTCTTCTTATACTCCTTGACTATAAGTCTTGGTATGGGGGAGTGTGAGGGAAAAGTTCAACAGATAGGAGTAGCGAGCAAGTATATGGTAATGATAGTTTGATTGCCGGCTGCTTGTTAAGGTAGGGTCAGTCTAGTTCCTGCTATCCCCCTCTTTTCTCCCCATGTGGGGCTCCGGCCAAACAGTAATCACTCGACTCACAGCTCCCAGCACAACTGTAAGTAAAAGCCTCTGCTCCTATTCTAGTGGATATTGGTTGAAATCTTCACTTTTGACCAATAATAAACTTAGTCCTTTCAGTTTTAAGCTCCACATGAGACTTTTAGATAATCACCACCTGTTTTAAGTATCTTACACTTATCATGGAGAGTGATTTCTTAAGCAGTGGGTAACCTGTCTCTCTTTCCAACTTGGAATGACAGCTCGGGTCACCTGCCAACCAACGAGAAGTGTTGAAGGAGACGGACTGAAACCGGTCTTGAGACGTCACTTTATGATCTACCTACCTGATTAATTGTACGGGACACTACCCCTCATCTTTGTAGTGGTAAAGAACCTGCGGTCCTGTAATCGGGACTGACTATTCAAGGCTATAGTCTCTGTGAAGAACTAGTCGTTGGGTTGTCGTTCAATACCTGTGGACTCCCCCCATCATTAACGGCTACAATTTCTACAAGACGGTGTCAACCTCAACCAGACACCCCAGTATAACTGTATATATTAGCGTTGAAGTCAAATGGCAATTTTTCATTTAATTTTTAATTTTTCTTTAAAGTAGGATACACCTTCATGTTTCAATGTTTTATCTTTGCATTACTAAATAATAAAGTGTTTATCTTTGTGAATTATTTCTTTTTCTATTCATTAATTTTCCTGAGGAGGAGCCAGCCTTGGTAATACTGTTTGAAGTTGTTACAGGACAGAGTAAGTCTTCACAGTATCATTAGTTGACCTGCTCGGATGTACCGCCATTTTACTGGGGCCACGGCAAGACAGTACTGTGGATGGACACAATTGAGGGTAGAGGAAGCCTTTGTCCCAGTAATGGCCCATAGTGGCAACAGCCGCTGGCTTGCAGGTACTGGACTCAGTGGTGAAAGTGAAAAGTATACAGTCAAACCATACCACGGGCGGGGATAGAACCCGCGATCAGAGAGTCTCAAAACTCCAGACCGTCGCGTTAGCCACTGGACCAGCTAGCCACAATAAGATTCATCCAACTAGGTATATTTCTACACCATAGGAAGGTTAGCATAGGCACCACTGTGACCACAAATGCAAGCTTTTACAGGAGAATCTCCAGCTAGCGTGGCCGTGACGAACTCTAGTTCAAGTCCCCTCAAAGCCGTTAACATGACTCACGAAATCGTAATGACAAGATTGCAAACAAACCAGTGGTTAACGCGACGGTCTGGAATTTTGAGACTCTCTGATCGCGGGTTCTATCCCCGCCCTTGGTATGGTTTGTTTGCAATCGTGTCATTACGATTTCGTGAGTCATATACAGTCAAGGCGAACATTTTTGTAAGTGCCCGAGGGCTTTCATACGATGGCAACCAGAGTTAAGCAACGCGACAATGATCAGGAGCAACAACTAGGTCAGTTGTATATTCTAAGTCAGGTACAGGATGGACTAGGTCGGGTGTAAGGTCTTAAGTGCAGGATCAAAGTTACGTGCAAGAAGAGACTTCAGATTTCCACTATTCTTATGATAAATCAAAATTAGTTTAATAATTTTGGGTTATTACATGTAGATTGTATTACATCAGCTGTCCTGTTGATAATATAAATGTGATACGTAAGCTGCTGGAAAACTACTGAAATGTAATTTTTCGTATCAAATAGACCTACGTTAAGGTACTCTGTTCGTTAAATTTCTAGTTATTTCTACTGAACGATTGGTAGCAGTCTTTGCCAGGAATTATGTAAGCATTAGGAACATTAAGAAAGCTTCATTTCTGAGACACTGGTAATACAAATGCTGTTATATTATAATTATAGGCTTTCTCTTTATTTGTATTTATATGTTGTATTCAAAATTAATGTGTGTTCTATAGGGTGTCTTTCAATTATGTTAAAATAATATTTTAAATGACAATTGGTAGGAGTGTCATAATGTAGTTATTTGCTAAAATAGTAACCTATATTGGTATTTTCCCGTTATATAAGTATTATATTGATAAATTAGACACATGTGCAACTTTTGGGTATCTTTACTGAGGAAACGTTTCGCCACACACAGTGGCTTCATCAATCCATACAAAGGAGAAACGTGAAGAACAGGAGGAGAATGAGGTAATCAGTCCCTCAACCTTGAGTCATTGTGGTCAGTCCATTATTCTATTCTAGACTGATGGACTGACTAAATCGCCTCAAGGTTGAGGGACTGATTACCTCATTCTCCTGTTCATGATGTTTCTCCTTTGTATGGACTGATGAAGCCACTGTGTGGCGAAACGTTTCCTCGATAAAGATACCCAAGAGTTACACAGTGTCTAATTTATCAACGTGTCGGTTCTCTGAACCATTCATCTACAAGTATTATATTATATTTACTACTCAGTGATTTTCTATAAAACTTTCAAATCACTTCTAATAAATCTTGTAGAGTGCACCAAGAATGTTACAATTTAATCATCGTTCGTTGCATTACCATTATCATGCCATCATTATCAGAGAACTGGCAATACAGAGTATAGAAATCCTGGAGCCCCACTATAATAATTGCCCAGTTCAACCCACCAGTTAAGAGAGAGAGAGAGTGAGAGAGGTCACTTCCCTTACCAAGATGACATCATACCTGCCTGCCTGACTAGAAAGCAGACTCTAACCTACTCTGGTCGAAACTACTCGTTGGTTTTAGTAGCTAACTTAATATTTTATCTTTGTATATAAGTGATGAAGGAATAGAAAGGTAAAAAATTTTACTTCTGCTGTGTTTGACATGCTAGTGCCCTGTCTTGTTGGTCTCTATATATTGCTGACTTTATTTACACCCAGATGCTACAGGCCTCGGTTACCTGAGTTCATAATATTTAAAAAATATTTTGAATAGATTATAAATTATTGAGTAATCACATAGAAGTAAAAAAAATTATTATCAAAAATTTACATACTACAATAGGATGACTGATGAGTGGAACAATCTGCCTAGTATGGTTACTGAAACTACCTTGGGTAGTTTCAAAGTTAAGTTGGATAAATACATGAGTGAGAGGGGGGTGGATTTGAGTGGGACATGCACGTGTGAGTAAATAGATTTATCAAAGCTTATTGCTTGAGTAGCACTGAAAATGGGTTGGACAAATATTCTGTTAGTGGGTTAGATTTGTGAAAGACCTTCGAACTATAGGCTTACTGCAGTGTCCCTAATTACTTATGTTCTAAGTATACCACCTCAAGTGTGAGAGCAAGAAGGTCTCCAACAGCCGTGACCCAGGCTCGATCTGATCCTTCAACGATGTGTGAAGGTGTCTGCAGCTTCCACTGTTCCAGAGAGTCGTCTCCCGTCTTCACATCTTACCAAAAAATATTTTGTTTACAACAGAAAATTCTCTCTATTTAAAATCAATATTATAAAATCATAAATTAGATGTTAGATACTGAGAAAATAATATTATTATTTACTCATATGAGATCACAGTAAACAGGTGATGCCACAATGTGTAGAACAACCACTGTAAAAGAACAGTAGAATTCCAAGCTCTTTCATGATTTCTGACATAATCAAGGAACTGTAAAAATAAAAAAAAATCAACAGGAAGACATATAAGAAACGAGACAACACCTCACAGTCATCTTCTTACAACACCTGACTTTTTATGATGTAAGTGAAACACAGCTTATATTCTACACAAGCATTAAGAATTTAACTTGTGTAATGTATTTTAAATTCTTTCCAAATTTTATTGATTATGAATGAATCCAATTTGTATAACCTAAAGTAAATATTCATATTATTTTTAAAAGTATTTTTTATGAAACTTGGTTCTATTATATTTCTCTCGTCTATGGTCTTGCTACATACAACCTTCCAATTGATTTCCAAAAAGCTGATGTTTTGAATATTTGTGTTGTGATATCTTAATATATAGAGATTTGCAAGTCTGTCACACATAACATAAATTGCACACCTTGCAACCAATTCCAAACACATCATCGACGCAATGGTGAAGAATTCTTTATCAGAATACTTTTAATAGTCTGTGTATTATTTAAAACTACTTGTATGTTAAATCTTTTCAGAACATTCAGCAGA
This sequence comes from Cherax quadricarinatus, assembly GCF_038502225.1. NCBI lineage: Eukaryota > Metazoa > Arthropoda > Malacostraca > Decapoda > Parastacidae > Cherax > Cherax quadricarinatus. The sequence goes on along the minus strand of NC_091292.1, from coordinate 48,004,033 downwards.
AGAGATAAATTCTCATTGTATGGGATAACCAACATATTTTTGATCTGAGGTGTTATCCTAGGTTCAGTCCTATGATAAGTTTTTCAAGCTGCAAGCAATGCTGATTCCACAAAATATCTAGGTACCGCAGTTTAGTGAAAATATCAGATATTTTACGAATTTCTTCATCTATAAATTCAGGAATACATACTCAGTAAACTCTCAGAAACATGAAGAGAAAGACACTCCTTTTAACGCTCGTCTCTTTGCTGTAATAATAGTGGTTATATGAGCACACATTAGTGTCCTTCTTATATACTGTAAACTTGAACTTTGTATCAACATAGTGTGTCAACACGTCTAGGGAAGGGAGTTTAGATTCCACTTCTTTCTGCACTGTGAATTTAATAAACGGGATCAAATCATTAAGATTCGGTAAGAATGTACCCAGGTCCACATCATTCGACCACAAACAATAGCTATCATTCACATATCAGAACCATTTAGCTTTACAGGGAAGGACGTCTTCCAACATCCTCACCTCGAAGAAGTCTATACAGAGATTGCTCAATAATTATTCCCTGTCTTTGAGCATAGTATTTTCCTTTACATTCAAACCTGCAATCAACTACACAAAACATAATCAGCTCAGTAATGGTATTCTTATTAAAAGGCATGGAGAACTGATCTAATTCTTTTCCAGGTAAGATATTAAATAAAAAAAGTCTATGCCTATTGATATCTTCCAGTTGCCAGATATTAACATTTAGAATGTTAAGCCTTTCAAGTCATATCGAAGTTGACAGAATTCTTCATATGCGCCATGCCATTAATTGTTACGCTCTTCGGGCTGCCACTGCAATATCAGTGCTTGTGGGCTGGTGGTCTTATAATGTCTTAAAAAGTATTCAACCTTTCAGGCACTAGTCACTGGGCACTGGCTGGCACCCCTGGTCACTTACTCTCTCCTTCCTTCTTCCCTCATTTTAGAAAAAAACTCTCAGTCTGAACGTGTTTGCTCGAATTTCATTATCTTTTCTGTAACATTGTAAGCACCTGATGATGTGTTGATTGCAAAAAGAAATGTCTAGAGATATTTTTCAACTCCAAACGTGGTTGTTTTGCATCTTGCATCGCTTGTTCGTGATTTCATTCTATATATATACAGTGGACCCCCGCATAACGATTACCTCCGAATGCGACCAATTATGTAAGTGTATTTATGTAAGTGCGTTTGTACGTGTATGTTTGGGGGTCTGAAATGGACTAATCTACTTCACAATATTTCTTATGGGAACAAATTCGGTCAGTACTGGCACCTGAACATACTTCTGGAGTGAAAAAATATCGTTAACCGGGGGTCCACTGTATATATATATATATATAATATAAAATATATATATATATATATATATATAATATAAAATATATATATATATATATATATATATATATATATATATATATATATATATATATATATATATACATACATAAGTTAGCATATGAGAAGTTTTTACAAAGTAGAAGTGATGCAAGGAGGGAAGAGTATATGGAGAAAAAGAGAGAGGTTAAGAGAGTGGTGAAGCAATGTAAAAAGAGAGGAAATGAGAGAGTGGGTGAGATGTTATCAACAAATTTTGTTGAAAATAAGAAAAAGTTTTGGAGTGAGATTAACAAGTTAAGGAAGCCTAGAGAGCAAATGGATTTATCAGTTAAAAATAGGAGAGGAGAGTTATTAAATGGAGAGTTAGAGGTATTGGGAAGATGGAGGGAATATTTTGAGGAATTGTTAAATCTTGATGAAGATAGGGAAGCTTTGATTTCGTGTACAGGGCAAGAAGGAATAACATCTTGTAGGAGTGAGGAAGAGCCAGTTGAGAGTGTGGACGAAGTTCGTGAGGCAGTAGGTAAAATGAAAGGGGGTAAGGCAGCCGGGATTGATGGGATAAAGATAGAAATGTTAAAAGCAGGTGTGGGGATATAGTTTTGGATTGGTTGGTGCAATTATTTAATAAATGTATGGAAGAGGGAAAGGTACCTAGGGATTGGCAGAGAGCATGCATAGTTCCTTTATATAAAGGCAAAGGGGACAAAAGAGAGTGCAAGAATTATAGGGTGATAAGTCTGTTGAGTATACCTGGTAAAGTGTATGGATGAGTTATTATTGAAAGAATTAAGAGTAAGACGGAGAATAGGACAGCAGATGAACAAGGAGGCTTTAGGAAAGGTAGGGGGTGTGTGGACCATGTGTTTACAGTGAAATATATAAGTGAACAGTATTTACATAAGGCTAAAGAGGTCTTTGTGGCATTTATGGATTTGGAAAAGGCGTATGACAGGGTGGATAGGGGTACAATGTGGCAGATGTTGCAGGTGTATGGTGTAGGAGGTAGGTTACTGAAAGCAGTGAAGAGTTTTTACGAGGATAGTGAGGCTCAAGTTAGAGTATGTAGGAAAGAGGGAAATTATTTCCCAGTAAAATTAGGCCTTAGACAAGGATGTGTGATGTCACCGTGGTTGTTTAATATATTTATAGATGGGGTTGTAAGAGAAGTAAATGCGAGGGTCTTGGCAAGAAGCGTGGAGTTATAAGATAAAGAATCACACAAAGTGGGAGTTGTCACAGTTGCTCTTTGCTGATGACACTGTGCTCTTGGGAGATTCTGAAGAGAAGTTGCAGAGATTGGTGGATGAATTTGGTAGGGTGTGCAAAAGAAGAAAATTAAAAGTGAATACAGGAAAGAGTAAGGTTATGAAGATAACAAAAAGATTAGGTGATGAAAGATTGGATATCAGATTGGAGGGAGAGAGTATGGAGGAGGTGAATGTATTCAGATATTTGGGAGTGGACTTGTCAGCGGATGGGTCTATGAAAGATGAGGTGAATCATAGATTTGATGAGGGGAAAAGGGTGAGTGGTGCACTTAGGAATCTGTGGAGACAAAGAACTTTGTCCTTGGAGGCAAAGAGAGGAATGTATGAGAGTATAGTTTTACCAACGCTCTTGTATGGGTGTGAAGCATGGGTGATGAATGTTGCAACGAGGAGAAGGCTGGAGACAGTGGAGATGTCATGTCTGAGGGCAAAGTGTGGTGTGAATATAATGCAGAGAATTCGTAGTTTGGAAGTTAGGAGGAGGTGCGGGATTACCAAAACTGTTGTCCAGAGGGCTGAGGAAGGGTTGTTGAGGTGGTTCGGACATGTAGAGAGAATGGAGCGAAACAGAATGACTTCAAGAGTGTATCAGTCTGTAGTGGAAGGAAGGGTAGGGGTCGGCCTAGGAAAGGTTGGAGGGAGGGGGGAAATGAGGTTTTGTGTGCGAGGGGCTTGGACTTCCAGCAGGCATGCGTGAGCGTGTTTGATAGGAGTGAATGGAGACAAATGGTTTTTAATACTTGACGTACTGTTGGAGTATGAGCAAAGTAACATTTATGAAGGGATTCAGGGAAACCGGCAGGCCGGACTTGAGTTCTGGAGATAGGAAGTACAGTGCCTGCACTCTGAAGGAGGGGTGTTAATGTTGCAGTTTAAAAAGTGTAGTGTAAAGCACCCTTCTGGCAAGACAGTGATGGAGTGAACGATGGTGAAAGCTTTTCTTTTTCGGGCCACCCTGCCTTGGTGGGAATCTGCCAGTGAGATAATAAAATATTAAATAAATATATATATATATATATATATATATATATATATATATATATATATATATATATATATGTCGTGCCGAATATGTAAAACTGGTCAATTATCAAGAGCACATTTAAAATTAAGTCCTTTCTAAAATTTTCTCTTATACGTTTAAAGATATATTTTTTTCATTAATGTTAATATAAAATTTTATAATTTTGCACCAAAAGAATCTTAGAAAACTTACCTAACCTTATTATAACAAGGACAATTTATTTTAGCCTAACCCAACTAAATATATTTTAGATACATTTACAATAATTTATAGAGGGCCAGAAGAAGATTAATTATGTAACATCACAGTCACTAGTGAAATGGTTGAGAAGCAGATAGACAGACTGAAGCAAAATAAGTCGCCGGGTCCTGATGAGGTTTTCTCAAGGGTTCTTAAGGAATGTAAAATGGAACTCTGTGAGCCATTAACTAATATTTTTAATTTATCTCTTCAAACAGGTGTAGTGTCTGTTACGTGGAAGATGGCTAATGTAATTCCTATTTTTAAAACAGGGGACAAGTCGTTACCGTCAAATTACCGCCCAATAAGCCTGACCTCAATTTTAGGCAAATTACTAGTCAATTATAGCTGAGATTATAGGAAGCCATCTCGATAAGCACAGCTTGATTAATGATACTCAGCATGGATTCACAAGTGGCCGGTCTTGTCTAATTAATTTATTAACTTTCTTCAGTAAAGCTTTTGAGGCTGTTGACAACGATAAAGAATTTGATATTATTTACTTAGATTTTAGTAAGGCTTTTGATAGAGTTCCGCACCAAAGACTGTTAAAGAAAGTGGCAGCTCATGGCATTAGGGGAAAAGTGCTTTCGAGGATCGAGTCATGGCTCAGAGACAGGAAGCAGAGAGTGTCCATAAATGGGGTTAAATCCGAGTGGGGATCTGTAACAAGTGGCGTTCCACAGGGATCAGTCTTGGGCCCGTTGTTGTTCATAATATATATCAATGATCTTGATGAGGGAATTACTAGTGATATGAGCAAATTCGCCGATGACACAAAGATAGGTAGGATAATTGATTCAATCTTAGATGTTAGGGAACTTCAGGAGGATTTAAACAAACTCTATTCTTGGTCAGAAAAGTGGCAGATGCAGTTCAATGTAGATAAATGCAAGGTTCAGTGGTGCTTGTACTTATCTCAGTGGTGACCTTACTTTGAGTGGTGACCTGTACTTAACTCTGCGAAGAAGTGTCTTGTGTGCTCCCCGTGGACTGAACTAAGATGCCCTCCATCGAGCAACTTTACCAGCAGCTTAAGGAAGAATTGAGGGTAGCGAAGATGGAGATACGGCGATTGACCGAGGAAAACAAGAGGATTCGTAGTAGTCCTCCTGTTTCGAGTCCTCAGGTCAAGAAGGGATCGTGGTCAGTGGCTGGACAGCAGGGGACGACGAAGTTGACGATCAAGAAGACGAATGGAAAGCCAGAAACGATGAAGAAGAAAGAGATTGCTGTGGAAACTCTTGCGGAAACCTCCAACGCATTCTCGGTGCAACCCGACGAATGTGAGTCGACTACTGGGACCGTCACGACGAACGACAACAAGGAAGGTAAGTATATTGTTGGTGATGGGGATAGCCAGGTTAGATACATGGATAGGGCATTCTGCTTGAAGGACAGGAGTAGGAGACAGATGGTTTGCTTTCCTGGGGCTGGGATGGAGGACATTGTTAGCCGGCTTGACAACATCATGAACGGTAATTGGATCAATTCTATTATTTGCATCAGTGCTGGAGGCAATGATGTAGGCAAGCGTAGAAGTGAGGATTTAGTTAGAAAGTTCAGGACAGCTATAGACATCATTAGGAAGAAGGGGGGGCGCCCTGTTATATGTGGCACTTTGTTAAGAAGAGGTGTTGGTAATGAATGGTTGTCCAGAGCAATTAGTATTTATTGTTGGCTGGATAAACACTGTAAGGATAATGCAGTACAATTCATTGACAACTGGGGCAACTTCTATGGCCGAAATGACATGTACGCCAGGGATGGGGTTCACTTATCCAGGGCAGGTGTGGGTTTTCTTGCTAACTCAGTTGAGGGGGTTGTTAGGACTTTAAACTAGGATTAGTTAGAGGTATGGGTTTAGAAATGATAAATAATGAGTATGGATATATTGACTTATGCTCTGATATTAAGAATCTTAATAGTAACTGTCATGGAGTAACTCTGGGTAATGATAATTTCAGAAATTGTGTAAAAACAAAGATCAATAGGAAAAATGTGCAGAAGATAAAACATGTGATGGTATTTTATGCTAACAGTCGAAGTGCAGGAAATAAAATTAATGAACTACGTTTGGTAGCATGTGCTGGGAACTTTGATATCATTGCATTAACTGAAACGTGGTATGATTTAAAGAGTCGGGATATGACTGCTGAGTGTAATATTCAGGGATTTAAGTTGTTCAATGTGGATAGATGTAATGGGAAGGGGGAGGAGTTACATTAAATGTTCGAGAAAATATTAATTGTTGCATAAAAACAGGTATAAAAATAGATGGAGCAGCAACAGAATCTGTTTGGGTAGAGTTTGTAGAGGGTCAAGAAAAACTAATTCTAGGTGTAATATACCGACCTCCAGGCTTGGATCATGATAGAGGGAGATTTCTTTGGAACGAAATTGTTAGGGCTTCTAGACACAATAACATAGTCATAGTAGGGGACTTTAACTTTAGTCAAATTGACTGGAATTCTTTGACAGGTAATCCAGAGTCCAGTGACTTTATGGAAACAGTTCAGGACTGTTTTCTGAAGCAGAGCATGACAGAGCCTACCAGGGGTGAAAATTTGCTAGACCTAGTCTTGTCAAATAAGGAAACACTTGTGAATAATCTGGAGATCGCTGAAGAGCTTGGCGCAAGTGATCACAAATCCATCACTTTTAGCATTAACTGGGAATGCAAGAATAATGATAATACAGTAAAAATCCCTGATTTCCGTTCTGCCGATTATAATGGACTTAGGGAACATCTGTCTAATCTAGATTGGGGTTGTCTAGCTAATGATTTTAGTGGCGATGATCATACTTATGATTATGAAGGGATCTGCTTTTATGATTTTTTTCTTAATAATGTACACCATGCCCAGAGTATATACATTCCCCACAGAGATATTAGGTCTAATAATAACGATCCCAAATGGGTTAACAGTAGGTTAAAACATCTATTAGGGGAGAAAAGGGGAATTTATAGGCGCATCAGAAGAGGAGAGGTTAACCTTACTGACAAATATGTTCAGCTTGATAAATTAGACACATATGCAACTCTTGGGTATCTTTATTTCGAAACGTTTCGCCTACACAGTAGGCTTCTTCAGTCGAGTACAGAAAAGTTGATAGAAGCAGAAGAGACTTGAAGACGACGTAATCAGTCTGTTGCATATGTGTCTTACCTATCAACCTGTCGGTATTTTTTACCATTTTAATGTTCAATCTGTCAGACACTGCAACACAAGGGTATCTTGGTACAGACCTGAAATCAACTTCGACAACCTCTACTAGTGAGAACGGCTGGATTTGAGAGGGACCTGACCTCCCAAAGTGACCTACGTCTCACCTCCTGGCGCTATATAAGGCTCCATCTTGTCGCTTCAACTCCATATTGTTTCAGACTACGGAACAATGCTCTTCTCCAGACTGAGGGACTGACCACCTCAAAACTTTAAGGGTGATGGACTGATTACATCGTCTTCAAGTATCTTCTGCTTCTATCAACTTTTCTGTACTCGACTGAAGAAGCCTACTGTGTAGGCGAAACGTTTCAAAATAAAGATACCTAACTGTTGCATATGTGTCTTACCCAACAAGAATATTGTTGTTGTTGGGGATAGCCAGGTTAGATACATGGATAGGGCATTCTGCTTGAAGGACAGGAGTAGGAGACAAAGGGTATGCTTTCCTGGGGCTGGGATGGAGGACATTGTTAGCCGGCTTGACAACATCATGAACGGTAATGGGATCAATCCTATTATTTGCATCAGTGCTGGAGGCAATGATGTAGGCAAGCGTAGAAGTGAGGATTTAGTTAGAAAGTTCAGGACAGCTATAGACATAATTAGGAAGAAGGGGGGGAAGCTGGCAGTTACAATACACAATACACAAGCTTCAAGCTGTCAGTTATATTACACAATACACAAGCATCAAACTGTCAGTTATACTACACAATACGCAAGCTTCAAGCTGTCAGTTATATTACAAAATATGCAAACTTCAAGCTGACAGTTATAATACACAATACGCAAGCTTCAAGCTGACAGTTATATTACACAATACACAAGCTTCAAACTGTCAGTTATACTACACAATACGCAAGCTTCAAACTGTCAGTTATACTACACAATACGCAAACTTCAAACTGACATTTATAATACACAATACGCAAGTTTCAAGCTGACAGCTATAATGCACAACACGCAAGCTTCAAGCTGTAAGTTATATTACACAATTCGCTAGCTTCAAGCTGGCAGTTATACTACACAATACGCAAACTTCAAACTGACATTTATAATACACAATACGCAAGTTTCAAGCTGACAGCTATACTACACAATACGCAAGCGTCAAGCTGACAGTTATAATACACAATACGCAAGCGTCAAGTTGTCAGTTATACTACACATCACGCAAGCTTCAAGCTGACATTTATAATACAAAATAAGAAAGATTCAAGCTGACAGATATAAAACACAATACGCAAACTTCAAGCTTTCAGTTATACTACACAATACGCAAGCTTAAAATTGTCAGTAATACTACACAATACGCAAGATTCAAGCTGACAGTTATACTACACAGCACGCAAGTTTCAAGCTGACAGTTATAATACACAATATGCAAGCTTCAACCTGAGTTATAATACACAATATGCAAGCTTCAAGCTGTCAGTTATACTACACAATACGCAAGCTTCAAGCTGAAAGTTATAATACACAATATGCAAGCTTCAAACTGTCAGTTACAGTACACAATATGCAAGCTTCAAGCTGTAAGTTACACTACAAAATACGCAAGCTTCAAGCTGACAGTTATAATACACAATACGCAAGCTTCAAGCGGTCAGTTATACTACACAATACACAAGCTTCAAGCTGTCAGTTATACTACACAATACGCAAGCTTCAAGTTGACAGTTATAATACACAATATGCAGTCTTCAAGCTGAGAGTTATAATACACAATACGCAAGCTTCAAGCTCTCAGTTATGCTACACAATATGCAAGCTTCAAGCTGTCAGTTATACTACACAATATGCAAGCATCAAGCTGCAAGTTATACTACACAATACGCAAGCTTCAAGCTGACAGTTATAATACACAATATGCAATCTTCAAGCTGTCAGTTATACTACAAAATACGCAAACTTCCAGCTGACAGTTATAATACACAATACGCAAGCTTCAAGCTGTCAGTTATACTACACAATACGCAAGCTTCAAGCTGTCAATTATACTACACAATACGCAAACTTGAAGCTGACAGTCATAATACATAATACGCAAGCTTCAAGCTGTCAGTTATACTTCACGATACGCAAGTTTCAAGCTGACAGTCATAATACACAATACGCAAGCTTGAAGCTGTCAGTTATACTACACAATATGCAAGCTTCAAGCTGTCAGTTGTACTACACAGTACTCAAGCTTCAAGCTGACAGTTATAATACACAATACACAAGCTTCAAGCTGTTAGTTATACTACACAATATGCAAGCTTCAAGCTGCCAGTTATACTACACAATACGCAAGCTTCAAGCTGTCAGTTATACTACACAATACGCAAGCATCAAGCTGACAGTTATAATACACAATATGCAATCTTCAAGCTGTAAGTTATACTACACAATACTCAAGTTTCAAGCAGACAGTTATACTACACAATACGCAAGTTTCAAGCTGACATTTGTGATACACAATACACAAACTTCAAGCTGACAGTTATAATACACAATACGCAAGCTTCAAGCTGCCAGTTATACTACACAATACGCAAGCTTCAAGCTGACAGTTATAATACACAATATGCAATTTTCAAGCTGTCAGTTATACTATACAATACTCAAGCTTCAAGCTGACAGTTATACTTCAAAATACGCAAGTTTCAAGCTGACATTTGTAATACACAATACACAAGCTTCAAGCTGACAGTTATAATACACAATACGCAAGCTTCAAGCTGTTAGTTATACTACACAATACGCAAGCTTCAAGCTGTCAGTTATATTAAACAAAACGCAAACTTCAAGTTGACAGTCATAATACATAATACACAAGCTTCAAGCTGTCAGTTATACTACACAATATGCAAGCTTCAAGCTGTCAGTTATACTGCACAATATGCAAGATTCAAGCTGACAGTTATAATACACAATACGCAAGCTTCAAGCTGTCAGTTATACTACTCAATATGCAAGCTTCAATATGTTAGTTATACTACACAATACGCAAGTTTCAAGCTTTCAGTTATACTACATAATACGCAAGCTTCAAGCTGACAGTTATAATACAAAATACGCAATCTTCAAGCTGACAGGTATAATACACAATACCCAAGCTTCAAGCTGTCAGTTATACTACACAATATGCAAGCTTCAAGCTGTCAGTTACTACACAATACGCAAGGTTCAAGTTGCCAGTTATACTACACAATACGCAAGCTTCAGGCTGACAGTTATAATACACAATACGCAAGCTTCAAGCTGTCAGTTATACTACACAATATGCAAGCTTCAAGCTGACAGTTATTATACACAATATGCAATCTTCAAGCTGTCAGTTATACTACACAATACGCAAGCGTCAAGCTGACAGTTATACTACACAATACGCAAGTTTCAAGCTGACATTTATAATACACAATACACAAGCTTCAAGCTGACAGTTATAATAAACAATATGCAAGCTTCAAGCTGTTAGTTATACTACACAATACGCAAGCTTCAAGCTGTCAGTTATATTACACAATACGCAAACTTCAAGCTGACAGTCATAACACAATACGCAAGCTTCAAGCTGTCAGTTATACTACACAATATGCAAGCTTCAAGCTGTCAGTTATACTACACAATATGCAAGCTTCAAGCTGACATTTATAATACACAATACGCATGCTTCAAGCTGACAGTAATAATACACAATACGCAAGCTTCAGTCTACACAATATGCAAATTTCAAGCTGACAGTTATACTACACAATACGCAAGCTTCAAGCTGACAGTTATAATACACAATATGCAAGCTTCAAGCTGTCAGTTATACTACACAATACGCAAGCTTCAAGCTGTCAGTTATACTACACAATACGCAAGCTTCAAGCTGACAGTTATAATACACAATACGCAAGCTTCAAGCTGACAGTTATAATACACAATACGCAAGCTTCAAGCTGTCAGTTATACTACACAATATGCAAGCTTCAAGATGTCAGTTATACTACACAATACACAAGCTTCAAGCTGCCAGTTATACTACACAATACGCAAGCTTCAAGCTGTCAGTTATACTACACAATACGCAAGCTTCAAGCTGTCAGTTGTACTACACAATACGCAAGCTTCAAGCTGCCAGTTATACTACACATTACGCAAGCTTCAAGCTGACAGTTATACTACACAAAACGCAAGCTTCAAGCTGACAGTTATAATACACAATACGCAAGCTTCAATCTGTCAGTTATAATACACAATACGCAAGCTTCAAGCTGTTAGTTATAATACAGTTATACTACAAGCAATATGCAAGCTTCAAGCTGTCAGTTATACTACACAATAAGCGTCAGGTTCAAGCTGCTGTCAGTTATATTACAGTTATACTACACAATACGCAAGCTTCAAGCTGACAGGTATAATACACAATATGCAAGCTTCAAGCTGACAGTTATATTACACAATACACAAGCTTCATACTACACAATACGCAAGCTTCAAACTGCAAGCTTCAAGACATGTCAGTTATACTACACAATACGCTAGCAAGCTTCAAGCTGACAGTGACAGCTATACTACACAATACGCAAGCTTCAAGCTGCTGTCAGTTATACTACACAATACGCAAGATTCAAGCTGTTAGTTATACTACACAATACGCAAGCTTAAAATTGTCAGTAATACTACACAATACGCAAGATTCAAGCTTTATACTATAGTTATACACAATACGCAAGCTTCAAGCTGTCAGTTCAAGCTACTACACAATAAGCGGTCAGTTATACTACACAATACACAAGCTTCAAGCTGTCAGTTATACTACACAATATGCAAGCAAGCTTCAATACTACACAATATGCAAGTATCAAGCTGCAAGTTATACTACACAATACGCAAGCTGCTGTCAGTTATACTACAAAATACGCAGTTTCAAGCTACTACACAAGCTACTGTCAGTTATACTACACAATACGCAAACTTGAAGCTGAAGCTTCAAGCTGACAGTTATACTACACAATACGCAAGCTTCAAGCTGACAGTTATAATACACAATACGCAAGCTTCAATCTGTCAGTTATAATACACAATACGCAAGCTTCAAGCTGTTAGTTATAATACACAATACGCAAGCTTCATGCTGTCAGTTATAATACACAATACGCAAGCTTCAAGCTGTCAGTTATACTACAAATTACGGAAGCTTAAAGCTGTCAGTTATACTACACAATATGCAAGCTTCAAGCTGACAGTTATACTTCACAATACGCAAGTTTCAAGCTGACAGTTATAATACACAATACACAAGCTTTAAGCTGGCAGTTACAATACACAATACACAAGCTTCAAGCTGTCAGTTATATTACACAATACACAAGCATCAAACTGTCAGTTATACTACACAATACGCAAGCTTCAAGCTGTCAGTTATATTACAAAATATGCAAACTTCAAGCTGACAGTTATAATACACAATACGCAAGCTTCAAGCTGACAGTTATATTACACAATACACAAGCTTCAAACTGTCAGTTATACTACACAATACGCAAGCTTCAAACTGTCAGTTATACTACACAATACGCAAACTTCAAACTGACATTTATAATACACAATACGCAAGTTTCAAGCTGACAGCTATAATGCACAACACGCAAGCTTCAAGCTGTAAGTTATATTACACAATTCGCTAGCTTCAAGCTGGCAGTTATACTACACAATACGCAAACTTCAAACTGACATTTATAATACACAATACGCAAGTTTCAAGCTGACAGCTATACTACACAATACGCAAGCGTCAAGCTGACAGTTATAATACACAATACGCAAGCGTCAAGTTGTCAGTTATACTACACATCACGCAAGCTTCAAGCTGACATTTATAATACAAAATAAGAAAGATTCAAGCTGACAGATATAAAACACAATACGCAAACTTCAAGCTTTCAGTTATACTACACAATACGCAAGCTTAAAATTGTCAGTAATACTACACAATACGCAAGATTCAAGCTGACAGTTATACTACACAGCACGCAAGTTTCAAGCTGACAGTTATAATACACAATATGCAAGCTTCAACCTGAGTTATAATACACAATATGCAAGCTTCAAGCTGTCAGTTATACTACACAATACGCAAGCTTCAAGCTGAAAGTTATAATACACAATATGCAAGCTTCAAACTGTCAGTTACAGTACACAATATGCAAGCTTCAAGCTGTAAGTTACACTACAAAATACGCAAGCTTCAAGCTGACAGTTATAATACACAATACGCAAGCTTCAAGCGGTCAGTTATACTACACAATACACAAGCTTCAAGCTGTCAGTTATACTACACAATACGCAAGCTTCAAGTTGACAGTTATAATACACAATACGCAATCTTCAAGCTGAGAGTTATAATACACAATACGCAAGCTTCAAGCTCTCAGTTATGCTACACAATATGCAAGCTTCAAGCTGTCAGTTATACTACACAATATGCAAGTATCAAGCTGCAAGTTATACTACACAATACGCAAGCTTCAAGCTGACAGTTATAATACACAATATGCAATCTTCAAGCTGTCAGTTATACTACAAAATACGCAAACTTCCAGCTGACAGTTATAATACACAATACGCAAGCTTCAAGCTGTCAGTTATACTATACAATACGCAAGCTTCAAGCTGTCAGTTATACTACACAATACGCAAACTTGAAGCTGACAGTCATAATACATAATACGCAAGCTTCAAGCTGTCAGTTATACTACACGATACGCAAGTTTCAAGCTGACAGTCATAATACACAATACGCAAGCTTGAAGCTGTCAGTTATACTACACAATATGCAAGCTTGATGCTGTCAGTTGTACTACACAGTACTCAAGCTTCAAGCTGACAGTTATACTACACAATACGCAAGCTTCAAGCTGACAGTTATACTACACAATATGCAAGCTTCAAGCTGCCAGTTATACTACACAATACGCAAGCTTCAAGCTGTCAGTTATACTACACAATACGCAAGCATCAAGCTGACAGTTATAATACACAATATGCAATCTTCAAGCTGTAAGTTATACTACACAATACTCAAGTTTCAAGCAGACAGTTATACTACACAATACGCAAGTTTCAAGCTGACATTTGATACACAATATGCAAGCTTCAAGATGTCAGTTATACTACACAATACACAAGCTTCAAGCTGCCAGTTATACTACACAATACGCAAGCTTCAAGCTGACAGTTATAATACACAATATGCAATTTTCAAGCTGTCAGTTATACTATACAATACTCAAGCTTCAAGCTGACAGTTATACTTCAAAATACGCAAGTTTCAAGCTGACATTTGTAATACACAATACACAAGCTTCAAGCTGACAGTTATAATACACAATACGCAAGCTTCAAGCTGTTAGTTATACTACACAATACGCAAGCTTCAAGCTGTCAGTTATATTAAACAAAACGCAAACTTCAAGTTGACAGTCATAATACATAATACACAAGCTTCAAGCTGTCAGTTATACTACACAATATGCAAGCTTCAAGCTGTCAGTTATACTGCACAATATGCAAGATTCAAGCTGACAGTTATAATACACAATACGCAAGCTTCAAGCTGTCAGTTATACTACTCAATATGCAAGCTTCAATATGTTAGTTATACTACACAATACGCAAGTTTCAAGCTTTCAGTTATACTACATAATACGCAAGCTTCAAGCTGACAGTTATAATACAAAATACGCAATCTTCAAGCTGACAGGTATAATACACAATACCCAAGCTTCAAGCTGTCAGTTATACTACACAATATGCAAGCTTCAAGCTGTCAGTTACTACACAATACGCAAGGTTCAAGTTGCCAGTTATACTACACAATACGCAAGCTTCAGGCTGACAGTTATAATACACAATACGCAAGCTTCAAGCTGTCAGTTATACTACACAATATGCAAGCTTCAAGCTGACAGTTATTATACACAATATGCAATCTTCAAGCTGTCAGTTATACTACACAATACGCAAGCGTCAAGCTGACAGTTATACTACACAATACACAAGTTTCAAGCTGACATTTATAATACACAATACACAAGCTTCAAGCTGACAGTTATAATAAACAATGTGCAAGCTTCAAGCTGTTAGTTATACTACACAATACGCAAGCTTCAAGCTGTCAGTTATATTACACAATACGCAAACTTCAAGCTGACAGTCATAATACATAATATGCAAGCTTCAAGCTGTCAGTTATACTACACAATATGCAAGCTTCAAGCTGTCAGTTATACTACACAATATGCAAGCATCAAGCTGACAGTTATAATACACAATACGCAAGCTTCAAGCTGTCAGTTATACTACACATTATGCAAGCTTCAGTCTGTTAGTTATACTACACAATACGCAAGTTTCAAGCTTTCAGTTATACTACATAATACGCAAGCTTCAAGCTGATAGTTATAATGCACAATACCCAAGCTTCAAGCTGTCAGTTATACTACACAATATGCAAGCTTCAAGCTGTCAGTTATACTACACAATACGTCAGGTTCAAGCTGACAGTTATACTACACAATACACAAGCTTCAAGCTGACAGTTATAATACACAATACGCAAGCTTCAAGCTGTCAGTTATACTACACAATATGCAAGCTTCAAGATGTCAGTTATACTACACAATACACAAGCTTCAAGCTGCCAGTTATACTACACAATACGCAAGCTTCAAGCTGTCAGTTATACTACACAATACGCAAGCTTCAAGCTGTCAGTTGTACTACACAATACGCAAGCTTCAAGCTGCCAGTTATACTACACATTACGCAAGCTTCAAGCTGACAGTTATACTACACAATACGCAAGCTTCAAGCTGACAGTTATAATACACAATACGCAAGCTTCAATCTGTCAGTTATAATACACAATACGCAAGCTTCAAGCTGTTAGTTATAATACACAATACGCAAGCTTCAAGCTGTCAGTTATAATACACAATACGCAAGCTTCAAGCTGTCAGTTATACTACAAATTACGGAAGCTTAAAGCTGTCAGTTATACTACACAATATGCAAGCTTCAAGCTGACAGTTATACTTCACAATACGCAAGTTTCAAGCTGACAGTTATAATACACAATACACAAGCTTTAAGCTGGCAGTTACAATACACAATACACAAGCTTCAAGCTGTCAGTTATATTACACAATACACAAGCTTCAAACTGTCAGTTATACTACACAATACGCAAGCTTCAAGCTGTCAGTTATATTACAAAATATGCAAACTTCAAGCTGACAGTTATAATACACAATACGCAAGCTTCAAGCTGACAGTTATATTACACAATACACAAGCTTCAAACTGTCAGTTATACTACACAATACGCAAGCTTCAAACTGTCAGTTATACTACACAATACGCAAACTTCAAACTGACATTTATAATACACAAGACGCAAGTTTCAAGCTGACAGCTATAATGCACAACACGCAAGCTTCAAGCTGTAAGTTATATTACACAATACGCTAGCTTCAAGCTGGAAGTTATACTACACAATACGCAAACTTCAAACTGACATTTATAATACACAATACGCAAGTTTCAAGCTGACAGCTATACTACACAATACGCAAGCGTAAAGCTGACAGTTATAATACACAATACGCAAGCGTCAAGCTGTCAGTTATACTACACATCAGGCAAGCTTCAAGCTGACATTTAAAATACAAAATAAGAAAGATTCAAGCTGACAGATATAAAACACAATACGCAAGCTTCAAGCTTTCAGTTATACTACACAATACGCAAGCTTAAAATTGTCAGTAATACTACACAATACGCAAGATTCAAGCTGACAGTTATACTACACAGCACGCAAGTTTCAAGCTGACAGTTATAATACACAATATGCAAGCTTCAACCTGAGTTATAATACACAATATGCAAGCTTCAAGCTGTCAGTTATAGTACACAATACGCAAGCTTCAAGCTGACAGTTATAATACACAATATGCAAGCTTCAAACTGTCAGTTACAGTACACAATACGCAAGCTTCAAGTTGACAGTTACACTACAAAATACGCAAGCTTCAAACTGACAGTTATAATACACAATACGCAAGCTTCAAGCGGTCAGTTATACTACACAATACACAAGCTTCAAGCTGTCAGTTATACTACACAATATGCAAGCTTCAAGTGTACAGTTATAATACACAATACGCAATCTTCAAGCTGAGAGTTATAATACACAATACGCAAGCTTCAAGCTCTCAGTTATGCTACACAATATGCAAGCTTCAAGCTGTCAGTTATACTACACAATATGCACTTCTTATCTGTAGTGCCCATCAGACCAGTCACTTTACACGGACATATCAACAAAGTAACTTGAGATAGGTGATGAAAGAATAAACTTTAAAAATGTTAGTAAATTCTCACCTTCAGTGCAGATGTACTTGGTCCAGGTTTTTTCTCTCAGGAAACCCTCAGCCTCAACCTTGATTGGTTTTATCAAAGCATCTCTGAAGGAAACAATAACATTTCATGAATACTCAGAGCATTACACTCTTAAGAGCGACCACTGCATATAACACTATTATTATGATTGTGCTTAATGAGTTTAGTGAGTCTAGCTAGTGAATTATGAAAACGTTGCTAACAGTTAACAGAAATTATTATTATTATTATTATTATTATTATTATTATTATTATTATTATTATTATTATTATTATTATTATTATCATCATCATCATCATCATCATCATTACTGATTTCACTGGGAATGCTAAACCCATAGGGTTATACACCGCGTGAGGGAAAGAGAATAATTCAGGTTAGATCCAAAGAAGTGGGACACAGGCCCTAATCCTTAGTTCAAAAACTCCTCACCAGAATCAAGAAACATTCCATGAGTGGAACAAAAGATAAGTGATAAGTTAGTTGTGTGACCTTCTGGTGATTGATGTGTCTCCTGAGCCACACGCCCCTGAGAACTGGTGATCCACGAACGCCGTCACCGTAATGTTGACTTCACCGATCACACCTGGCTTGATCCTCACTGTACGGACGACTTTATCTTGCGCTGGCAAACACGAACTCTGTTTTCCAAGACCTTGCTGTCCAGGTTCCTCAAGGATGTCGTATTCACTGCTCTCCTCCACTTGTACAGTCACCTTAATGTGAAAATTTGACGATTCATTAAACGTAAATATATCAACAGAATGTAACTTAGAACAACGCGAAGATAAAAAAAATGTGTATTTGCATCATATAAATTCAACAATTTTAAATTAAGCTATTTTAAAAATGCAGTCCGTTTCCACTTAGTTATATCTAAAAGTGGCTGACAACTATAACACTCAACAGGTCTACGTAATACTGCTGGCAATGTTTCTCAAGTATCTGCTCGTAATGATCTCTGTGGCTCTTTAAATCTGTACTCAAGAACACAAAGAATAAAAATAAACCATTGTTTCTTTTTCACTGGTTAGTAAAGAATCTGAACAAAAACTAAAATAATATATATCTTAAGAGAAGTGGATAAAAAGGCTTCAAGGAAGAATATTGAATTTCTTCCTGAAGCCATTTGAATATTCCACTTCCCCTACCACCCCATCTTTTCATTCTTTTTTAAGTATAGGTATATTTTATTACATAATATGGTACAAAAGATTTAAGAATACATGGCTGAAATAAAGATGGCATGTACAGTACACGAGGTGTACATGAGATACGTATCTAGTACATATTCTTACGTGTTTGTCACTGATATGTAATTAATATTTTTAAGCTTGACCAATAATATAAAAAGTCTTTTGAAAATTGATAAGAAAATTATCATAAAGAATTTAAATGTTATGATTTTGGCGGAAGTTGACTTAAAGGATTAAACTGGATTATATATATATTAGCTACCTCAGGTATTTGCTAAGTAGATAATTAAAGGTATTAATCACCTTAGATTATTGGTAAGTAGGTTCTTATAGGCATTAGCTGTGTCACGTATTAGAAAAGTACATAATTACAGGGACTTACTGAAGCAAATAGTTAATAGTAGATACTTACAGGTATTGGCTGACTCAGGTAGTTGAAGATGGACATCTTGACGGGAAGGATCTCGCTTCTCTTGACAGTGGGTGGAAGGGTGAGGTCGGCGAAGAAGGGCGTGAAGGTAATGATGGACTTCCTCTGGGAAAGTCCCACGCCCTTCTCTGGGTGTACACACACAGCCTTGCCCACCCACTGAGTGATGGTGTCTGGCACTGTCAGGTCTTGACTGCTCACACCAGAAGACCTGTCCACCGTAAACTACTTACTTAACCTCAAATATTACAACACATGTTGCAAATATATAAATGTTCGAAGTTGAACCAGAAAGAAATAACAGACCATAATATTAGTTAAGGTGTTCTGAACCACTGCCTTGACGTGAGGTTTAAATTTACAGTACATAAGATATTTACTAAAGTGATTTCTTACATCGACTATTAGTCATCTCATGAAGGGATGGTGAAAATAGTGAGTTCCTTTCACCGTGGCTGAAAGTTTTGTGTATTAGAGATTGAGAGATGATATATCAAGGTTCGTTATTAGGAACAATGGTAGCAAGAATAGGTTATACTGTTATGAAGGCGACAATCGTGGCAAGCCCAGCCTATTAGGCCTTGGCTGTCGCTAAGCATGGTAGTGAATGAGACAGAGGCCTCTGAGACATGGCCTGTGTGTGTGGTTCAAACGGGGGTCACGTGACTAAGGTTTGGCCAGGGAGCCTGCCTATAAATGGTGCATGGGATATATATATGTCGTGCCGAATAAGTAAAACTGGTCAGTTAGCCCGTACTCATTTAACATTAAGTCCTTTCTATAATTATCCCTTATACATTTAAAGATATATTATTTTTTTCATTTATGTTAATATATAAATCAACGATTTTGTAAGAAAAGAACCTTAGGAAACTCTCATAAGCTTATAACAACAAGCGCAATTTAATTTAGCCTAATCCAACTAAATATATTATAAATACGTTTGCAATAATTTAATATTAAACAAACACAATGAAATATAATTTTTTTCGTTAGGTTCAGAATTTTTGCGAAACTATTACATTCAAATTTTTCACTTGCCCTATTCGGCAAGAAGTGCATTAATATTTAAGCCAAAATCGCGCATATATATATATATATATATATATATATATATATATATATATATATATATATATATATATATATATATATATATATATATATATATATATATATATATATATATATATATATATATATATATATATATATATATATATATATATATATATATATATATATATATATATGTATATTTTTTTTTTAGGTACCACCTCTATAGCTGGAATGGGGACCCTCATCCTCAGAGAAGACAATAAACGTACCTCAGAGAAAAGTCAAGGTTCTCCCCGGAGCTGTTTGAATATTTTCTTCTCCTACCACCCCCTATATATTTATATATATATATATATATATATATATATATATATATATATATATATATATATATATATATATATATATATATATATATATATATATATAAAAATACACATACATATTACGCAAGTATTGCACCGTTGCCGTATAATTTAAATCCAAGTGTAGGCATAGCAAATATCGAACTTACGCTTAAGGAATCTTACAGGAAGAACTCAAAGCCATAAATGAAACTTAAAGAAACCCATAATACTTCTTCACTTGTGCCAAATCTAAGGGGAAAACAGTATCAGTGACAAGTGCAAACTCCTACTGAATGCGGGTGACAATGTTTTGTTAGTGTCAGGTAAAGACCCACAAGATATAGCTAATGTAATAACACTAGAACTGGAGTCCTGCAACAAATGGTTAGCAGACAACAAGCTATCGTTACAACTCGGGAAAACGGAAGCCATAGTCTTTCTCACGAGACATAAACTGAGAAGGGTAAATAATTTTAATGTCCAGTGTAATGGGGAACTCATCACTTCAGTTTCCTCAGTAAAATATCTGGGAATCACCTTTGACTCAGGCATGTCAGGACAACTGATAGGGAACAGTGTAGTAAAGAAAGCGAATGCCAGACTGAAGCTCCTCTACAGACAAGCACAGTGTCTATCTACTGAGGCTCGCAGGACCCTATGTCTAGCCCTTATACAATACCATATGGATTACGCTTGCTCTTCTTGGTACTCTGCCTTGACAAAAAAAAACTGAAAGATAAACTGCAAATCACCCAGAACAAATTGGTAAGATTCATCCTGGACCTGGGTCCAAGAGAACATGTAGGCCAGGTTGAATTACAATAATTGGATATGCCGAATGTTGAAGACAGATTAAAACAACTAAAGTTAAATCAAGTTTATAAAATTGCTCACAAACAATGTCCAGAATATCTTGCTGCTAATTTTGTCAAGGTTGGGAACCAAAGCAATCATAGCACTAGGGGGAGAGAGCACAACTTTGTAGTACCCACAGTCAGTGGCCAGGCTTCAAACACCTTTTATTGTACAGCAATAAAGGAATGAAACAGACTACCTGCACATGTCAAAGCCAGTCATAGCATGAACCAGTTCAAGAAGAGAGAGAAAAGGTACCTAATGAATGTAGCAACAGAGAAGGAAGAGAATGATTTTTTTTATTTTATTGGCTAACAAACATGTAGATGTAAATAACTCTATTTACTTTATTCCTAGTATATAACCTATATAGTATAATAATATCTCCTGCATTGTATAATAATAATTATTAAAAAGACCCAAATGGAAATAAGTCACTCCGTCTGACTTTTTAGGTTATCCTAGGAACTCTCCAGGTAGT
The DNA here is from genome assembly GCF_038502225.1 of Cherax quadricarinatus. NCBI lineage: Eukaryota > Metazoa > Arthropoda > Malacostraca > Decapoda > Parastacidae > Cherax > Cherax quadricarinatus. The sequence continues at coordinate 47,982,099 of NC_091292.1, read as the reverse complement.
CGGGAATTATACGCAGGAAGGAATGCATATAAATGACCTCATAGGGGACAGGAGCCGTAGTGGGGAAACAAGTGTAGTCAAAGATAAGATAAAACCAATATTGCAAACAAGAAATACAACAGGAAATAGCAAACAAGAGGACTCCACTAGCAATAGTGAGGATATATTACCAAAAACAACTGGTGGGAGCTCCATTGTTGGTGCTAGGGAAGATAGGAATAAGACAGGTAAACATGCACCAACAGGGAATGCAGTCACAGAAACCCAAGGCAAACGGAAACCAAGCCTGTGCACATACTATGCACTTGGTATCTGCAGACATGGGAAATCTGGAAAAACAGATGGGGCGTGCAACTATGACCACCCTAGAAAATGCCGTGCCCATATGACAACAGGAAAATGCAAACTCCCTTCCTGTAAGCTTTTTCACCCTGAAATGTGTACCTCTTCAGTACAGGAAAGACTGTGCTATAACTTAAATTGCCAGGCACACCATCTAAAGGGGACAAAAAGATACAAAACATCCAGGCCATGGGAAAACCTGGGTAGCCACAGCCACTCAAGAGGGAGAGGTTTTTTAGTGCCAAGAAGGAAAAAAAACTGGCAGGAAATGGCAGAAATTGTACACCAAATCCAGTCATTCCTGGAGTGGAACCACAGTCGATGGCCTCCACTCCAAACCAACAGATACAGATACTAATGCTGGAAAAAAATCCTCCCCCCCCAAGTACCAACAATACCACCAGTCCGATGACATTCTTCTTTGCAAATATACAGGGTCTAAAGCCAGCAACAAACAACAAAATACCTTTCATCCGTGGACTGCTTGCAGAGGCAAAGGCAATGTTCGCGGCTTTCACTGAGACCCACATAAAGGATCACTTAGACAACGAAATATGGATCCCAGGTTACAACTTATACAGATGTGACAGAGTGAACAGGCAAAAGGGGGTGGGGGTTGGCCTGTACATTGCAGAGTCACTTGTTTGCACAGAACTGCTTAATGCCTCAAATGATGCAGTGGAAGTTTTAGCAGTAAAGGTCGAGAACCAAAACCTAGTCATTGTGGTAGTCTGCAAGCTTCCGGATGCAACATCTCAGCAATTCCAGGAACAGCTGTTAAAAATTGACCACTGTCTGGAAAATCTTCCAGCTCCTGCACCCAACATCTTGCTCCTGGGGGATTTCAACTTAAGGCACCTAAAATGGAGGAATATAGCAAATAATATTGTTGCAGTAATAACACCAGGAGGCAGCTCTGATGAAAACTCACACTCACACGAGCTTCTAAATCTCTGCACAAAATTCAATTTAAACCAGCAAATAATAGAGCCTACTAGACGGGAGAATACACTAGACCTCATCTTCACTAACAATGATGATCTGATAAGAAATGTCACCATATCAAAAACAATATACTCAGATCACAACATAATTGAGGTTCAGACATGTATGCGCAGAGCCCCAGACCGACAAAATGAGATTAGTCACGAGGGAGCATTCACCAAATTCAACTTCAATAACAAAAACATAAAGTGGGACCAAGTAAACCAAGTCCTAACCGATATAAGCTGGGAAGATATACTAAGCAACACAGACCCCAACTTATGCCTAGAATAGATTAACTTGGTGGCACTCGATGTATGCACAAGACTTATTCCTCTAAGAAAAAGGAGGAGTAGATGTAAAATAGAAAGAGACAGGCGCTCTCTTTACAGGCGACGGAAAAGAATAACAGAGCGGCTTAAAGAGGTCAATCTATCTGAAATGCGTAGGGAGACACTGGTCAGAGAAATAGCAAACATTGAACTTAAGCTAAAGGAATCTTATAGGAGTCAGGAATCGCGGGAAGAACTAAAAGCCATAAATGAAATCGAAAGAAACCCAAAGTATTTCTTCTCCTATGCCAAATCAAAGTCGAGAACAACGTCCAGTATTGGGCCCTTAATTAAACAAGATGGGTCCTACACAGATGACAGCAAGGAAATGAGTGAGCTACTCAAGTCCCAGTTTTTAGCAAGCCACTAACCAGACTGAGAGTCGAAGATCAAAATGAATTTTTTGTGAGAGAGCCACAGAATTTGGTTAACACAAGCCTATCTTATATTATCCTGACGCCAAATGACTTCGAACAGGCGATAAATGACATGCCCATGCACTCTGCCCCAGGGTCAGACTCATGGAACTCCGTGTTCATCAAGAACTGCAAGAAGCCCCTATCACGAGCCTTTACCATCCTATGGAGAGGGAGCATGGACACGGGGGTCGTCCCACAGTTACTAAAAACAACAGACATAGCCCCACTCCACAAAGGGGGCAGTAAAGCAACAGCAAAGAACTACAGACCGATAGCACTAACATCCCATATCATAAAAATCTTTGAAAGAGTCCTAAGAAGCAAGATCACCACCCATCTAGAAACCCATCAGTTACACAACCCAGGGCAACATGGGTTTAGAACAGGTCGCTCCTGTCTCTCTCAACTATTGGATCACTACGACAAGGTCCTAGATGCACTAGAAGACAAAAAGAATGCAGATGTAATATATAGACTTTGCAAAAGCCTTCGACAAGTGTGACCATGGCGTAATAGCGCACAAAATGCGTGCTAAAGGAATAACAGGAAAAGTCGGTCGATGGATCTATAATTTCCTCACTAACAGAACACAGAGAGTAGTAGTCAACAGAGTAAAGTCCGAGGCAGGCACGGTGAAAAGCTTTGTTCCACAAGGCACAGTACTCGCTCCCATCTTGTTCCTCATCCTCATGTCTGACATAGACAAGGATGTCAGCCACAGCACCGTGTCTTCCTTTGCAGATGACACCCGAATCTGCATGACAGTGTCTTCCATTGCAGACACTGCAAAGCTCCAGGCGGACATCAACCAAATCTTTCAGTGGGCTGCAGAAAACAATATGAAGTTCAACGATGAGAAATTTCAATTACTCAGATATGGTAAACACGAGGAAATTAAATCTTCATCAGAGTACAAAACAAATTCTGGCCACAAAATAGAGCGAAACACCAACGTCAAAGACCTGGGAGTGATCATGTCGGAGGATCTCACCTTCAAGGACCATAACATTGTATCGATCGCATCTGCTAGAAAAATGACAGGATGGATAATGAGAACCTTCAAAACGAGGGATGCCAAGCCCATGATGACACTCTTCAGGTCACTTGTTCTATCTAGGCTGGAATATTGCTGCACACTAACAGCACCTTTCAAGGCAGGTGAAATTGCTGACCTAGAAAATGTACAGAGAACTTTCACGGCGCGCATAACGGAGATAAAACACCTCAATTACTGGGAGCGCTTGAGGTTCCTGAACCTGTATTCCCTGGAACGCAGGAGGGAGAGATACATGATTATATACACCTGGAAAATCCTAGAGGGACTAGTACCGAACTTGCACACGAAAATCACTCACTACGAAAGCAAAAGACTTGGCAGACGATGCAACATCCCCCCAATGAAAAGCAGGGGTGTCACTAGCACGGTAAGAGACCATACAATAAGTGTCAGGGGCCCGAGACTGCTCAACTGCCTCCCAGCCTACATAAGGGGGATTACCAACAGACCCCTGGCAGTTTTCAAGCTGGCACTGGACAAGCACCTAAAGTCGGTTCCTGATCAGCCGGGCTGTGGCTCGTACGTTGGTTTGCGTGCAGCCAGCAGTAACAGCCTGGTTGATCAGGCTCTGACCCACCAGGAGGCCTGGTCACAGACCGGGCCGCGGGGGCGTTGACCCCCGGAACTCTCTCCAGGTAAACTCCAGGTAAACATATGCTGATATGAATGATAATCTATGTAACTGTATTGTGCATACATGAATAAACTTACTTTCTTACTTACTTAGACGAGATGGGACATACACGGATGACAGCAAACAAATGAGTGAGATACTAAAGTCACTGTACGACTCCGTGTTCAGCGAGCCATTAACCAGACTAAGGGACGACAATATAAATAAATTTCTTATGACCGAGACCCAAAATCTGGTCACTTATAAAATCTCTGATATTATCCTAACACCGCAAGACTTCGAAAAGGCAATAAATGACATGCCCATGCACTGTGCCCCAGGCCAGGACTCGTGGAACTCCGTGTTCATCAAGAACTGCAAGAAGCACCTATCAAGTGCCTTCAGCATTTCATGGAGAATAATCATAGACACAGGGGTCATCCACACTCACTAAAACAACATAGCCCCACTCCACAAAGGTGGCAGTAAATCAATTGCAGAGAACTTCTTAGAACCCTTTGAAAGGGTTCTAAGAAGCATGATCGCCAACCACCTAGGTACTCATCTGTTATACAAGCCAGGGCAACACGGGTTTAGAGCAGGTCTCTCCTGCCTGTCCCAGCTACTAGACCACTCTGACAAGGTCTTGGATGCTTTACAGGATAAACAATATGCACATGTAGTATACATAGACTTTACAAAAGCCTTCGACATGTGCTACCATGGTGAAATAGTGCACAAAATGAGTAATAAAAGAATAACAGGAAAAGTTGGAAGATGGATCTGAAATTTCCTAACAAAAAGAACACAAAGAGTAATAGTAAACAGAGTTAGGGTCTACGGCGGCTACAGTAAAAAGCTGTGTTCCACATGGCACAGTACTTGCTCCCATCCTGTTCCTCATCCTCATGTTTGACATAAACAGAGATGCAAGCCATGTCTTCCTTTGCGGATGACACCCGAATTGTCTTGAGTGTCCTCCATCGAAGACACCACAAAACTCAAAGCAGACATCAACCAAATCTTTAAATGGGCCGCAGAAGGCAATGTGAAGTTCATAGAAGAGAAATTTCAACTACTGAGATATGGAAAACTTGAGAAAATTGAAACTTTATCCGGGTATACATCAAATTCTAACACGATAGAGCGAGATACTAATGTGAAAGATCTTACCATCAAAGACGACATGTATTTACCACATCTGCTAGGAAAAGGAAAGGATGGATAATGAGAACCTTCAAAACTAGGGAGGCCAAGCCCATGACGATTCTTTTCAAATCGCTTGTTTTCTCTAGGCTGGAATACTGCAGTACACTAACTGCCCTCTTCAAGGCAGGAGAAATTGCTGACCTGGAGAATGTACAGAGAACTTTCACGGAACACATAAGTACGATAAAGCACCTAAATTACTGGGAACGGTTGAAGTCCTTGATATGTATTCCCTGAAATGCAGGCGAGAAAGATACATAATAATACAGTTGAAAAATCCTAGAGGAATTAGTACCAAACCAGCACACGAATATCACTTCCTACGAAAGCAAAAGACTCTGCATGAGATGCAACATTCCCTCAGGAAAATGCAGGGGTGCCACGAGTACACTAAGAGACAACACAATAAGTGTCAGGGGCCCAAGACTGTTCAAACGCATCCCAGCACACATAAGGGGGATTACCAACAGACACATGGCTGTCTTCAAGAAGGCTCTGGACAGGCATCTGAAGTCAGTACTTGATCAGCCCGGCTGTGGTTCTTACATTGGTCTACGTGCATCTAGTAGTTACAGCCTAGTTGATCAGACCCTGCTCTACCATGAGGCTTGGTCTCAGACTGCGCCGCGGGGGCGTTGACCCTCGAAACCTTCTCCAGGTATACTTTATTCTGATCTCCAAAAAAACAAATACTCTTCATATTATTTACGCAACACATGCACACACGCACAAACACACACACAAGTGCCGAACACAATACACACAACAAGTGTGAACTGTAAGAAGGCTTTGGGCACAGTTGCACTTAAGAGATTTGTGCAAAAGTTAGAGGAGCGGGCAGGAATAGCAGGAAAAGCACTGTAATAGATTAGTGAATAACTAACAGGAAGGAAACAACGAGTCATGGTACATGACGATGTGTCAGAATGGCACCTGTTACGAGCAGGTTTCCACATGGGTCAGTCCTAGGGCCGTGCTATTTCTGGTATAAGTGAATCATATGACGGAAGGGAGTGATTCAGAGGTGTTCCTGTGTGCAAACTGTGTGAAGCTAATGCAAAAAATTAAATCGGATGAAAATCTGGTAGGACTACATAATGCTCTATATGGACATGTTGCAAGAGCCTGGTCCAAAAACTGGCTCCTGGAGTTTAACTGCACCAAGTGCAAAGACATGAAGATTGTGGAAGGACAAGGAAGACCGCAGACGGAGTACAGGTTAGGGGATCAAAGGCTGCAAACCTCCCTTAGAGAAAATGATCTTGGCGTAACCAAAATACTGAGCATGTCCCCAGAGGTCCACTTCAATCAAATAACTGCTGCAGCTTAAGGGTGCTTGGCAAACCTGAGAATAGCATTTAGACATCTAAATAAGGAGTCATTCGCGGCACTGTACACCGTGGATGTCAGACCCATACTGGAGAATGCAGCACCAGTATGGAGCCCATACCTAGTCAAACACAAAGAAATTATAGAAAGTGCAAAAGTTTGGAACAACACTAGACCCAGATCTGAGGGGTATGTCTTGAGAGGAGTGGTTACGTGATCTCAACATTATGACACTAAAAAGGAACTGACAAGATGGACAGAGATGGGACACAGGAAGACGGGGCCAAAACTGGAAACTGAAAACCCAGATGAGTCATAGGGATGTTAGGAAGTACTTCTTTATCCTTAGAGTTGTCAGGAAGTGAAGTGATCTGGAATGAAGTAGTGGAGGCAAATTCCATACATAGCTTTAAGAAGAGGTATGATAAGGCTCTAGAAGCGGAGAGAGAGTAACCTAGAATTGACCAGACTAGAGGAGGAGTTAGGAGCTATTAATCGACCCCTGCAATAAAAAATAGGTGAGTACATATAGGTGAGTACATGCAAACTCACAATCACACATACACATACACACATACACACACACACTCACACACACACACACACACACACACACACACACACACACACACACACACACACACACACACACACACACACACACACACACACACACACGTACCAACACGTAAGGGACACTACAAGAGAGAGAGGAGAGGATGAACCAGCAAGGCTGGACTTAGTATTCACCTTCAGTAGTGCAGATATCGAGGACATCACATATGAAAGACCCCTTGGGGCCAGTGACCATGTGGTTTTAAGCTTCGAATACACAGTAGAGCAACAAGTGGAGGGAGAAGCAGGAAGGCCAGGACGAATGAAGCCAAACTACAAGAAAGGGGACTACACAGGAATGAGGAACTACCTGAACGGGGTTCAGTGGGACAGAGAACTGGCAGGGAAGCCAGTAAATGAGATGATGGAATATGTAGCAACAAAATGCAAGGAGGCTGAGGAGAGGTTTGTACCAAAGGGTAACAGGATTAATGAAAAAGCCAGGATGAGCCCATGGTTTACCCAAAGGTGCAGGGAGGCAAAAACCAAGTGTGCTAGGGAATGGAAGAAATATAGAAGGCAAAGGACCCAGGAGAATAAGGAGAACAGTCGTAGAGCCAGAAACGAATATGCACAGATAAGAAGGGAGGCCCAAAGACAATATGAAAATGACATAGCAGCGAAAGCCAAATCTGACCCGAAACTGTTGTACAGCCACATCAGGAGGAAAACAACAGTCAAGGACCAGGTAATCAGGCTAAGGAAGGAAGGAGGAGAGACAACAAGAAATGACCGTGAAGTATGTGAAGAACTCAACAAGAGATTCAAAGAAGTGTTCACAGAGGAGACAGAAGGGACTCCAGAAAGACGGAGAGGTGGGGCACACCACCAAGTGCTGGACACAGCACACAACCGAGGAAGAAGTGAAGAGGCTTCTGAGTGAGCTAGATACCTCAAAGGCAATGGGGCCAGATAACATCTCCCCATGGGTATTGAGAGAGGGAGCAGAGGCGCTATGTGTACCCCTAACAACAATATTCAATACATCTATCGAAACAGGGAGATTGCCTGAGGCATGGAAGACAGCAAATGTAGTCCCAATCTTTAAAAAAGGAGACAGACATGAAGCATTAAACTACAGACCAGTGTCACTGACATGTATAGTATGCAAAATCATGGAGAAGATTATCAGGAGAAGAGTGGTGGAACACCTAGAAAGGAATGATCTCATCAACAGCAGCCAACATGGTTTCAGGGACGGGAAATCCTGTGTCACAAACCTACTGGAGTTCTATGACATGGTGACAGCAGTAAGACAAGAGAGAGAGGGGTGGGTGGATTGCATTTTCTTGGACTGCAAGAAGGCGTTTGACACAGTTCCACACAAGAGATTGGTGCAAAAACTGGAGGACCAAGCAGGGATAACAGGGAAGGCACTACAATGGATCAGGGAATACTTGTCAGGAAGACAGCAGCGAGTCATGGTACGTGGCGAGGTGTCAGAGTGGGCACCTGTGACCAGCGGGGTCCCGCAGGGGTCAGTCCTAGGACCAGTGCTGTTTCTGGTATTTGTGAACGACATGACGGAAGGAATAAACTCCGAGGTGTCCCTGTTTGCAGATGACATGAAGTTGATGAGAAGAATACACTCGATCGAAGACCAGGCAGAACTACAAAGGGATCTGGACAGGCTGCAGACCTGGTCCAGCAATTGGCTCCTGGAGTTCAATCCCACCAAGTGCAAAGTCATGAACATTGGGGAAGGGCAAAGAAGGCCGCAGACGGAGTACAGTCTAGGGGGTCAGAGACTACAAACCTCACTCAAGGAAAAAGATCTTGGGGTGACTATAACACCAGGCACATCTCCTGAAGCGCACATCAACCAAATAACTGCTGCAGCATATGGGCGCCTAGCAAACTTCAGAACAGCATTCCGACATCTTAATAAGGAATCATTCAGGACCCTGTACACCGTGTATGTTAGGCCCATATTGGAGTATGCGGCACCAGTTTGGAACCCACACCTAGCCAAGCACGTGAAGAAACTAGAGAAAGTGCAAAGGTTTGCAACAAGACTAGTCCCAGAGCTAAGAGGTATGTCCTACGAGGAGAGGTTAAGGGAAATCAACCTGACGACACTGGAGGACAGGAGAGATAGGGGGGACATGATAACGACATACAAAATACTGAGAGGAATTGACAAGGTGGACAAAGACAGGATGTTCCAGAGATTGGACACAGTAACAAGGGGACACAGTTGGAAGCTGAAGACACAGATGAATCACAGGGATGTTAGGAAGTATTTCTTCAGTCACAGAGTAGTCAGTAAGTGGAATAGTTTGGGAAGCGATGTAGTGGAGGCAGGATCCATACATAGCTTTAAGCAGAGGTATGATAAAGCTCACGGCTCAGGGAGAGTGACCTAGTAGCGATCAGTGAAGAGGCGGGGCCAGGAGCTCGGACTCGACCCCCGCAACCTCAACTAGGTGAGTACACACACACACACACACTCATGATAACGACATATAAAATACTGAGAGGAATTGACAAGGTGGACAAAGACAGGATGTTCCAGAGATGTGACACATCAACAAGGGGACACAGTTAGAAGTTGAGGACACAGATGAATCACAGGGATGTTAGGAAGTACTTTTTCAGCCACAGAGTAGTCAGGAAGTGGAATAGTTTGGGAAGCGATGTAGTGGAGGCAGGATCCATACATAGCTTTAAGCAGAGGCATGATAAAGCTCACGGTACAGGGAGAGTGACCTAGTAGCGACCAGTGAAGAGGCGGGGCCAGGAGCTCGGACTCGACCCCCGCAACCTCAACTAGGTGAGTACACACACACACACACACAGAAGTAAGAGACGAGAGAGATGGGTGGGTTGATTGCATCTTCTTGGACTGCAAAAAGCCCTTCAACACAGTTCCTCACAAGAGATTAGTACAGAAACTAGAGGATAAGGTGCGTATAACGGGAAGGACACTTCAGTGGATCAGAGAATGCCTGACAGGGAGGCAACAACGAGTCATGGTACGTGATGAGGTATCACAGTGGGCACCTATGACGAGCGGGGTCCCACAGGGGTCGGTCCTATGACCAGTGCTATTTTTGGTATATGTGAATGACATGATGGATGGGATAGATTCAGAGGTGTCCCTGTTCGCAGATGATGTGAAGTTAAGGAGGAGAATTAAATCAGATGAGGATCAGGCCGTCCTTCAAAGAGACGTGGACAGGCTGGACACTTGGTCCAGCAACTGGCTTCTCGATTTCAACCCTGCCAAATGCAAAGTCATGAAGATCGGAGAAGGGCAAAGAAGACCGCAAACAAAGTATAGGCTAGGTGGCCAACGACTGCAAATCTCGCTCAAGGAGAAAGATCTTGGCGTGAGTATAACACCGAACACGTGTCTGGAAGCACACATCAACCAGGTAACTGCTGCAGCATAAGGGCGTCTGGTAAATCTAAGATTAGCATTCCAATACCTAAGTAAGGAATCTCTCAAGACTCTGTACACCATGAACGTCAGGCCCATACTGAAGTATGCAGCACCAGTTTGGAACCCGCACCGGGTGAAGCACCTTAAGAAATTAGAGAAAGTGCAAAGGTTTGCGGCAAGGTTACTTCCAGAGCTAAGGGGAAAGTCCTATGAAGAAAGGTTGAGGGAAATCGGCCTGACGACACTGGAGGACAGGAGGGATAGGGGAGACATGATAATGACATACAAAATTCTGCGGTGAATAGACAAGGTGGATAGAGACAAGATGATCCAGAGAGGGGACACAGACACAAGGGGCCATTCTTGGAAACTGAAGACTCAGATGAGTCACAAGGATGTTAGGAAGAAGTTCTTCAGTCATAGAGTGGTCAGGAAGTGGAACAGTCTGGCGAGCGTTGTAAGGGAGGCCGGAACCATACATAGCTTTAAGACGAGGTATGATAAAGCTCATACAGCAGGGAGAGAGAGGATCTAGTAGCATTCAGTGAAGAGACAGGGCCAGGAGCTGAGTCTCGACCTCTGCAACTACAATTAGGCGAGTACACACACATACACACACGCACACACACACACACACACACTCACACAAACACACACACACACACACACACACACACACACACACACACACACACACACACACACACACACACACACACACACACACACACACACACACACACAGGAACAAGCAGTCAGGCACTTGTGAAAACTGTAGTACACACACACCCACACACACACACACACACACACACACACACACACACACACACACACACATACACACCACCAAGTGCTGGACAAAGTGCACACAACCGAGGAAGAAGTGAAGAGGCTTCTGAGTGAGCTAGATACCTCAAAGGCAATGGGGCCAGATAACATCTCCCCATGGGTATTGAGAGAGGGAGCAGAGGCGCTATGTGTACCCCTAACAACAATATTCAATACATCTATCGAAACAGGGAGATTGCCTGAGGCATGGAAGACAGCAAATGTAGTCCCAATCTTTAAAAAAGGAGACAGACATGAAGCATTAAACTACAGACCAGTGTCACTGACATGTATAGTATGCAAAATCATGGAGAAGATTATCAGGAGAAGAGTGGTGGAACACCTAGAAAGGAATGATCTCATCAACAGCAGCCAGCATGGTTTCAGGGACGGGAAATCCTGTGTCACAAACCTACTGGAGTTCTATGACATGGTGACAGCAGTAAGACAAGAGAGAGAGGGGTGGGTGGATTGCATTTTCTTGGACTGCAAGAAGGCGTTTGACACAGTTCCACACAAGAGATTGGTGCAAAAACTGGAGGACCAAGCAGGGATAACAGGGAAGGCACTACAATGGATCAGGGAATACTTGTCAGGAAGACAGCAGCAAGTCATGGTACGTGGCGAGGTGTCAGAGTGGGCACCTGTGACCAGCGGGGTCCCGCAGGGGTCAGTCCTAGGACCAGTGCTGTTTCTGGTATTTGTGAACGACATGACGGAAGGAATAGACTCTGAGGTGTCCCTGTTTGCAGATGACGTGAAGTTGATGAGAAGAATACACTCGATCGAAGACCAGGCAGAACTACAAAGGGATCTGGACAGGCTGCAGACCTGGTCCAGCAATTGGCTCCTGGAGTTCAATCCCACCAAGTGCAAAGTCATGAAGATTGGGGAAGGGCAAAGAAGGCCGCAGACGGAGTACAGTCTAGGGGGTCAGAGACTACAAACCTCACTCAAGGAAAAAGATCTTGGGGTGAGTATAACACCAGGCACATCTCCTGAAGCGCACATCAACCAAATAACTGCTGCAGCATATGGGCGCCTAGCAAACCTCAGAACAGCATTCCGACATCTTAATAAGGAATCGTTCAGGACCCTGTACACCGTATACGTTAGGCCCATATTGGAGTATGCGGCACCAGTTTGGAACCCACACCTAGCCAAGCACGTAAAGAAACTAGAGAAAGTGCAAAGGTTTGCAACAAGACTAGTCCCAGAGCTAAGAGGTATGTCCTACGAGGAGAGGTTAAGGGAAATCAACCTGACGACACTGGAGGACAGGAGAGATAGGGGGGACATGATAACGACATACAAAATACTGAGGGGAATTGACAAGGTGGACAAAGACAGGATGTTCCAGAGTTTGGACA
>NC_091292.1:47894518-47969513 GCF_038502225.1 Cherax quadricarinatus | reverse complement strand
TATATATATATATATATATATATATGTCGTGCCGAATAGGCAGAACTTGCCAAATCTAAAATATATTTAGTTGGGTTAGGCTAAAATAAATTGTTCTTGTTATAATAAGGTTAGGTAAGTTTTCGAAGTTCCTTTTGGTGCAAAATTATAAATTTTTACATTAACATTAATGAAAAAAATATATCTTTAAACGTTTAAGAGAAAATTTCAGAAAGGACTTAATTTGAAATGAGCTCTTGCTAATTGACCAGTTTTACTTATTCGGCACGACATATATATATATATATATATATATATATATATATATATATATATATATATATATATATATATATATATATATATATATATATATATATATATATATATATATATATATATATATCGTGCCGAATAGGCAGAACTTGCGATCTTGGCTTAAATAGCAACGCTCATCTTGCCATATAGGACAAGTGAAAATTTGTGTATGCAATAATTTCGCCAAAATCATTCTGAACCTAACGAAAAAAATATATTTCACTGTGTTTGTTTAGTATTAAATTATTGTAAACAAATCTAAAATATATTTAGTTGGGTTAGGCTAAAATAAATTGTTCTTGTTATAATAAGGTTAGGTAAGTTTTCTAAGATTCTTTTGGTGCAAAATTAAATTTTTTTACATTAACATTAATGAAAAAAATATATCTTTAAACGTATAAGAGAAAATTTTAGAAAGGACTTAATTTTAAATGAGTTCTTGCTAATTGACCAGTTTTACATATTCGGCACGACATGTATATATATATATATATATATATATATATATATATATATATATATATATATATATATATATATATATATATATATATATATATATATATATATATATATATATATATATATATATAATATATATATATATATATATATATATATATATATATATATATATATATATATATATATATATATATATATATAAGCCTCAAGCTCAAGTAATTCTCAGTAGTAGTAATAACAGGTTCGGTATGGAAGCGTGAGTGGCACCAGCCAATATTTCTGAATGAGGGAGGGAGGCTTAGCGGAATGCCAGCCACCGCTGGTCCCACACATACACCACCCCATATGGGGTCAGATGTGGTAGGTCCCACAATTTGCAGATAACATAAGATAGAGTAAATAGAAGATATTTAACAGCCAGCCCTAAACCTCTAACCTCTAAGAACAGATCATGTGATGTGAGAAGTTACAATACTGGATCATTTACATACAGAATGAAGCTATTGTGCACAATCTTCTTACTAATGAAATAGAAATAATAAATGTCCTCATTTCTGTCAGCAGTTAATACCAGATGTCCCAGAAACTTCTACAATATTCAGCAAGTACTCTCAGTGTCAATTAATATTCCTGTGTGATCTCCTTTATTCAGGATTGTCTTTCTTAAAATAACTAGGCAAGTCCTAAATTTTTGCTTTTAATGCCACTATTATCATTATTATTGTCCACTATTATCAACTATTATCATTATTATTGTCCACTTTTATCAACTATTATCATTATTACTATCGTTATCATTATAACGATAGTAATATTATAATATCATAATAATCTTTATGATATTATAATCATTATGTTATTATAATATTACTAATTCAGTTTGAAATGAAATATGTACAGTACAGAAACTTTCTCTTCGATCCTTATTGGTAAGCTCTAAATTTTCAAGAATAGAGAACTTAAAAGTGGAAGTCTTACGGGAGAATGACGAGGTTCCACAGCCAAGTCTCGGGAAAGTTGGTCCTTGGAGCGTCAGCCTCTGTATCACTGTCTTCCTGCTCACTAATACTTGTGGCAGTGGGTACTGATGGAGTCGTGGTGAGTAGAGGAGGACGACCGGTAGTACTAGGAGCAACAATACCACCAGCAACGCCAGGAACGCCAATACCACCTATCCCCAGATGATAATACACTGGAAAAGGAAATACGTCATTAATGTATTCATTAGTTAATTTATATTTGAACTTAAAGGCCCCAACAATTGTGTATTGATAAATACAATTAAGGTGCAACATCATTACATTGTTTTTTAATTAAATCTTTAAAGCAATAATTTAACCAATATTCTGTTTGATAAATTATTACAAATAATAATAATAATAATAATAATAATAATAATAATAATAATATTATTATTATTATTATTATTATTATTATTATTATTATTATTATTAGTAGTAGTAGTAGTAGTAGTAGTAGTAGTAGTAGTAGTAGTAGTAGTAGTAGTAGTAGTAGTAGTAGTAACTTTTAGAAGTGTTCCCTCTAAATGTTACTGTTCTCTCGCGAGTTTTGAACCAAGTGTGAGATTACTTGTGGTTGGGGATTTCAATTCTAAAGTGGGCAAAAATGTTGTGGAGGGAGTAGTAGATAAATTTTGGGTGCCAGGGGTAAATGAAAATGGGGAGCCTTTATTTGAGCTATTTGCAGAAAGAGGTTTGGTAATAAGTAATACATATTTTATGAAGAAGAGGATAAATAAATATACAAGGTATGATATAGCTTGTGATGAAAGTAGTTTGCTAGGTTATGTATTGGTGGATAAAAGGTTGATGGGTAGGCTCCAGGATGTACACATTCATAGAGGGGCAACTGATATATCGGATCATTATTTAGTTGTAGCTACAGTTAGAGTAAGAGATAAATGGGACGAAAGGATAATGGCAACAAGCGAGAGAAAGGTGAAAGTGTATAAACTAAGGGAGGAGGAAGTTTGGGTGAGATATGAGCAACTACAGTATTGGCAGAAAGGTGGGCTGGTGCAAGTATGAGTAGTGGGGGGGGGGTTTGAAGAGGGTTGGAATAGTTTTAAAAATGCAGTGTTAGAATGTCGGGCAGAAGTTTGTGGTTATAGGAGGGTGGGTGCAGGAGGAAAGAGGAGTGATTGGTGGAATGATGAAGTAAAGGGTGTGATAAAAGAGAAAAAGTTGGCTTATGAGAGGTTTTTACAAAGCAGAAGTGTTATAAGAAGAGTAGAGTATATGGAGAGTAAAAGAAAGGTGAAGAGAGTGTTGAGAGAGTGCAAAAGAAGAACAGATGATAGAGTGGGAGAGAAATAATGAAAATAAGAAAAAATTTTGGATTGAGTTTAACAAGTAAAGAAAGCCTAGAGAATGAATGGATTTGTCAGTTAAAAAAAGAGTAGGGGAGTTAGAAGATAAGGAGATGGAGGTTTTGGGTAGATGGCGAGAATATTTTGAGGAACTTTTAATGTTGATGAAGAAAGGGAAGTGGTAATTTCATGTACTGGCCAGAGAGGAATACCATCTTTTAGGAGTGAAGAAGAACAGGATTTGAGAGTGGGGGAGGTGCGTGAGGCATGATGTAGAATGAAAGGGGGTAAAGCAGCTGGAACTTATGGGATCATGACAGAAATGTTAAAAGCAGGGGAGGATATAGTGTTGGAGTGGTTGGTATTTTTGTTTAATAAATGTATGAAAGAGGGGAAGGTACCTAGGGATTGGCAGGAGAGCATGTATAATCCCTTTATATAAAGGGAAGGGGGACAAAAGAGATAGTAAAAATTATAGAGGAATAAGTTTACTGAGTATACCAGGAAAAGTGTACGGTAGGGTTATAATTGAAAGAATTAGAGGTAAGACAGAATGTAGGATTGCAGATGAGCAAGGAGGTTTCAGAGTGGGTAGAGGATGTGTAGATCAAGTGTTACATTGAAGCATATACGTGAACAGTATTTAGATAAAGGTAGGGAGGTTTTATTGCATTTATGGATTTAGAAAAGGCATATGATAGAGTGGATAGGGGAGCAATGTGGCAGATGTTGCAAGTACAGTGACCCCCGCTTAACGATCACCTCCCAATGCGACCAATTATGTAAGTGTATTTATGTAAGTGCATTTGTATGTGTATGTTTGGGGGTCTGAAATGGACTAACCTACTTCACGATATTCCTTATGGGAACAAATTCGGTCAGTGGCACCTGAACATACTTCTGGAATGAAAAAATATCGTTAAGGGGGTCCACTGTATATGGAATAGGTGGTAAGTTACTAAATGCTGTAAAGAGTTTTTATGAGGATAGTGAGGTTCAGGTTAGGGTGTGTAGAAGAGAGGGAGACTGCTTCCCAGTAAAAGTAGGTCTTAGACAGGGATGTGTAATGTCACCATGGTTATTTAATATATTTATAGATGGGGTTGTAAAAGAAGTAAATGCTAGGGTGTTCGGCAGAGGGGTGGGATTAAATTATGGGGAATCAAATACAAAATGGGAATTGACACAGTTGCAGTTTGCTGATGATACTGTGCTTATGGGAGATGCTAAAGAAAAATTGCAAAGGTTAATGGATGAGTTTGGGAGTGTGTGCAAAGGTAGAAAGTTGAAAGTGAACATAGAAAAGAGTAAGGTGATGAGGGTATCAAATGATTTAGATAAAGAAAAATTGGATATCAAATTGGGGAGGAGGAGCATGGAAGAAGTGAATGTTCTCAGATACTTGGGAGTTAACGTGTCGGCGGATGGATTTATGAAGGATGAGGTTAATCATAGAATTGATGGGGGAAGGAAAAAAGGTGAGTGGTGCATTGAGGTATTATATATATATATATATATATATATATATATATATATATATATATATATATATATATGTATTTATATATATATATATATATATATTTTTTTTATTATCACACTGGCCGATTCCCACCAAGGCAGGGTGGCCCGAAAAAGAAAAACTTTCACCATCATTCACTCCATCGCTGTCTTGCCAGAAGGGTGCTTTACACTACAGTTTTTAAACTGCAACATTAACACCCCTCCTTCAGAGTGCAGGCACTGTACTTCCCATCTCCAGGACTCAAGTCCGGCCTGCCGGTTTCCCTGAACCCCTTCATAAATGTTACTTTGCTCACACTCCAACAGCACGTCAAGTATTAAAAACCATTTGTCTCCATTCACTCCTATCAAACACGCTCACGCATGCCTGCTGGAAGTCCAAGCCCCTCGCACACAAAACCTCCTTTACCCCCTCTCTCCAACCTTTCCTAGGCCGACCCCTACCCCGCCTTCCTTCCACTACAGACTGATACACTCTTGAAGTCATTCTGTTTCGCTCCATTCTCTCTACATGTCCGAACCACCTCAACAACCCTTCCTCAGCCCTCTGGACAACAGTTTTGGTAATCCCGCACCTCCTCCTAACTTCCAAACTACGAATTCTCTGCATTATATTCACACCACACATTGCCCTCAGACATGACATCTCCACTGCCTCCAGCCTTCTCCTCGCTGCAACATTCATCACCCATGCTTCACACCCATATAAGAGCGTTGGTAAAACTATACTCTCATACATTCCCCTCTTTGCCTCCAAGGACAAAGTTCTTTGTCTCCACAGACTCCTAAGTGCACCACTCACTCTTTTCCCCTCATCAATTCTATGATTCACCTCATCTTTCATAGACCCATCCGCTGACACGTCCACTCCCAAATATCTGAATACATTCACCTCCTCCATACTCTCTCCCTCCAATCTGATATTCAATCTTTCATCACCTAATCTTTTTGTTATCCTCATAACCTTACTCTTTCCTGTATTCACCTTTAATTTTCTTCTTTTGCACACCCTACCAAATTCATCCACCAATCTCTGCAACTTCTCTTCAGAATCTCCCAAGAGCACAGTGTCATCAGCAAAGAGCAGCTGTGACAACTCCCACTTTGTGTGTGATTCTTTATCTTTTAACTCCACGCCTCTTGCCAAGACCCTCGCATTTACTTCTCTTACAACCCCATCTATAAATATATTAAACAACCACGGTGACATCACACATCCTTGTCTAAGGCCTACTTTTACTGGGAAAAAATTTCCCTCTTTCCTACATACTCTAACTTGAGCCTCACTATCCTCGTAAAAACTCTTCACTGCTTTCAGTAACCTACCTCCTACACCATACACTTGCAACATCTGCCACATTGCCCCCCTATCCACCCTGTCATACGCCTTTTCCAAATCCATAAATGCCACAAAGACCTCTTTAGCCTTATCTAAATACTGTTCACTTATATGTTTCACTGTAAACACCTGGTCCACACACCCCCTACCTTTCCTAAAGCCTCCTTGTTCATCTGCTATCCTATTCTCCGTCTTACTCTTAATTCTTTCAATAATAACTCTACCATACACTTTACCAGGTATACTCAGCAGACTTATCCCCCTATAATTTTTGCACTCTCTTTTATCCCCTTTGCCTTTATACAAAGGAACTATGCATGCTCTCTGCCAATCCCTAGGTACCTTACCCTCTTCCATACATTTATTAAATAATTGCACCAACCACTCCAAAACTATATCCCCACCTGCTTTTAACATTTCTATCTTTATCCCATCAATCCCGGCTGCCTTACCCCCTTTCATTTTACCTACTGCCTCACGAACTTCCCCCACACTCACAACTGGCTCTTCCTCACTCCTACAAGATGTTATTCCTCCTTGTCCTATACACGAAATCACAGCTTCCCTATCTTCATCAACATTTAACAATTCCTCAAAATATTCCCTCCATCTTCCCAATACCTCTAACTCTCCATTTAATAACTCTCCTCTCCTATTTTTAACTGACAAATCCATTTGTTCTCTAGGCTTTCTTAACTTGTTAATCTCACTCCAAAACTTTTTCTTATTTTCAACAAAATTTGTTGATAACATCTCACCCACTCTCTCATTTGCTCTCTTTTTACATTGCTTCACCACTCTCTTAACCTCTCTCTTTTTCTCCATATACTCTTCCCTCCTTGCATCACTTCTACTTTGTAAAAACTTCTCATATGCTAACTTTTTCTCCCTTACTACTCTCTTTACATCATCATTCCACCAATCGCTCCTCTTCCCTCCCGCACCCACTTTCCTGTAACCACAAACTTCTGCTGAACACTCTAACACTACATTTTTAAACCTACCCCATACCTCTTCGACCCCATTGCCTATGCTCTCATTAGCCCATCTATCCTCCAATAGCTGTTTATATCTTACCCTAACTGCCTCCTCTTTTAGTTTATAAACCTTCACCTCTCTCTTCCCTGATGCTTCTATTCTCCTTGTATCCCATCTACCTTTTACTCTCAGTGTAGCTACAACTAGAAAGTGATCTGATATATCTGTGGCCCCTCTATAAACATGTACATCCTGAAGTCTACTCAACAGTCTTTTATCTACCAATACATAATCCAACAAACTACTGTCATTTCGCCCTACATCATATCTTGTATACTTATTTATCCTCTTTTTCTTAAAATATGTATTACCTATAACTAAACCCCTTTCTATACAAAGTTCAATCAAAGGGCTCCCATTATCATTTACACCTGGCACCCCAAACTTACCTACCACACCCTCTCTAAAAGTTTCTCCTACTTTAGCATTCAGGTCCCCTACCACAATTACTCTCTCACTTGGTTCAAAGGCTCCTATACATTCACTTAACATCTCCCAAAATCTCTCTCTCTCCTCTGCATTCCTCTCTTCTCCAGGTGCATACACGCTTATTATGACCCACTTCTCGCATCCAACCTTTACTTTAATCCACATAATTCTTGAATTTACACATTCATATTCTCTTTTCTCCTTCCATAACTGATCATTTAACATTACTGCTACCCCTTCCTTTGCTCTAACTCTCTCAGATACTCCAGATTTAATCCCATTTATTTCCCCCCACTGAAACTCCCCTACCCCCTTCAGCTTTGTTTCGCTTAGGGCCAGGACATCCAACTTCTTTTCATTCATAACATCAGCAATCATCTGTTTCTTGTCATCCGCACTACATCCACGCACATTTAAGCATCCCAGTTTTATAAAGTTTTTCTTCTTCTCTTTTTTAGTAAATGTCTACAGGAGAAGGGGTTACTAGCCCATTGCTCCCGGCATTTTAGTCGCCTCATACGACACGCATGGCTTACGGAGGAAAGATTCTTTTCATATATATATATATATATATATATATATATATATATATATATATATATATATATATATATATATATATATATATATATATATATATATATATATATATATATATATATATATATATATATATATATATATATATATATATATATATATATATATATATATATATATATATATATATATATATATATATATATATATATTTGCCATGAGCTGGCATGGCAAGACGTGTGGCGGGCTAGCTGCGGGATTTTCAATTATAACTCCGGATCAACGAGGCTGACCAGGTTAAGACTCAACAGGACTTATTGTGAATACTCTGGGAAGA
The DNA here is from genome assembly GCF_038502225.1 of Cherax quadricarinatus. Classification (NCBI taxonomy): domain Eukaryota; kingdom Metazoa; phylum Arthropoda; class Malacostraca; order Decapoda; family Parastacidae; genus Cherax; species Cherax quadricarinatus. The sequence goes on along the minus strand of NC_091292.1, from coordinate 47,961,215 downwards.
TTCCAGTGAAGCGAGAAGACATTTCAAAGCACCGTTTCAAGGTAAATTGTGGAAGTGTTGTGCAGTTTGTGAATGTTGGTGAGTGGTGGTGGTAGTGAGGAAGACGGCCAGTGGAGGTGTGGGGGAGTACAAGGCCTACACTGTGTATGAGTACCGGCCAAGATTATCGTACATACAAACCTCGAAAAGCTCTTATAAAAACATCTATATCCAGCACCATGCACCATGCTTCCAGTTAACTTGGAAATGATTGTGTCGATGCATGGACTATTTAGAGGCATATGTTATGGAAAAACAATGTGAAATTAATGTTAACGAGGGAGTGACCAGTCAGTGCATCCACCCCCACGTCACGGGGGTGGGTGGAAGAGGTGGGATGTGTAACTAGATGGTGAGTGAACACATTGGTTCAGCAGTGCCCATACCCACATTGTTCATAGTGTACATGGGAAACAAATAAAGTTATGTGTATTGTAAGACAGTGTGAACAATATATAGTGTGCAAGTCCATGTGTATTGTACTCCCCGGGATAACCCCACTCAACCTGCGCCTCCCCCACCTAATTCCCAGGGGAAGTTTTCCCCTTCCCCTCCCGGCCCCTCAAACTCCACCAGGCCACCACGGTCAAGTTCACTACCTTCCACGCACCATACCCACCCAGCATGTCATATTCCACTCCTATTGTCTAGTCTAGCAGATGGATGCCAACCAGGAGGAAGCAAGCAGCCAGGGAAATGGCACGGCTGGCAATACTAGGAGAGGCAAGTGTCGGTCATGCTTACAGCTTCGTTGTCTCAACTCTAATGGTTTCCTCCGCAAACACGGTAGTTGCCCTGGTTCAGGATGTCCTCCTGTGGAAAGTGATGATCCAGAGCCACCTCAGGCACCTGAACCCACTCCAACAGATTTCATCTCATCAGACAATCTCTTGGAAGCAATTAAAGCAACAGGTACGAGGACACTCACACATATTCCCAAAGCAGCCCGTCCACACGCAGCTGGGAAACTTACAGACCTCCTGAAAAAAGTAAACGATGGTTCCACTATCTTAAATGCTCCACCAACCATCAAGGCATGGCACAACTTGCTACTTTTTGGCAATGTCTGCTTAGCTGTGCCGGAAAGAAGGGGAAAGAGGCTAGCCTCAATGATAATTAAATCCTTAAGAGATTTTCCTAGAGTTGATAACCTCATTCGCCTTCCCCGTCAACACAAAAAAGGGAGAGGCAGAACCCCCACTCACTCTACTGACAGTGAAAAAGTCAGAGTCCAGGTGAGCAAGAAAATTGAAGAGGGCAACACAGTGGGGGCAATCAGAATTATTACCAGTGAAGATACAGTTGCTCCCAGGGATGCTGACACGGCTGAAGCACTTAGAGGAAAGCACCCTGCCAGGGAAACCAGTGGCACCAACAGTTCCAACACCTCTGTCCCCACTATGGAACCATTGATTGTGGAAGACTCAGACATTTACAAAGCAATAATGTCGTTCCCATCTGGCTCTGCTGGGGGTTACACTGGAATAAGGCCACAGCATTTAAAGGAAATGGTTAATCCAGTTATTGGGGAAATTGCAGAGACACTGCTTTCAGAGATCACAAGGTTCGTCAACAATTCCTTGGCTGGTCTGATTCCTGATGAAATTAGACCTTTCTTTTTTGGTGCAACACTTTGTGCACTTAAAAAGAAGGATGGAGGAATTCGGCCAATTGCAGTAGGCAACACGTTACGCCGCCTCGTATCCAAAGCTGCTGTCCGAAGTATTCGTGCACAGGCAGCCATGATGCTTCAACCAAACCAGCTTGGCTTTGGGGTCTCTCAAGGAAGTGAAGCAGCGGTTCATGCAACAAGGGCGTATATCAACAACCTGCCTGAGGACAATGCAGTGGTAAAATTAGATTTCAAGAATGCGTTCAATCTCCTGAAAAGAGACGTGGTATTAGCAGCAGTACAAGAACATTTCCCTGGTCTCTTCCCTTTTGTTTCAGCTGGGTATAGCAAGGAATCAATGCTTCTCTTTGGAGAGCATGAAATCACATCATCGGAGGGTGTCCAACAAGGAGATCCTCTTGCACCATTTCTCTTCTGTATAGCAGTTAGGGAAATCACAGTCAGACTGACCAGCGAGCTAAACATCTGGTTCCTAGATGATGGCACACTAGCAGGTACAAAGGAGTCCCTCCTACATGACCTTACACAGGTAATGACACGGGGACAGGAAATGGGTCTCATCCTGAATCCATCCAAATGTGAAATCATCTCAGTCAGTCAACAAGTGATAAATGCAGTGAGATCAAAACTACCAGGAGCAGCAGTCATTGCCCCCACAAATAGTGTCTTGCTAGGAGCACCTCTGGGAAGCAATGCCATTGACACAATTCTCAGGAAGAAATTGGAAGAGTTAAGGAGAATGGAACAACGAATAGGCAATCTGGACACCCACGATGCCTTGTACCTTCTCACAAAGTGCTTGAGTCTGCCCAGGTTGACATATTTCCTAAGATGTGCACCTTCATATGATAACCCTATACTGCACGAATATGACAGTATTCTGAGGCAGATTTTTACGAAAGTACTTAACCTTACTCTAGAAGACGGGCAGTGGAACCAAGCTACACTTCCAGTCAGACTAGGAGGCATTGGTGTCCGCAAGTCATCACAGATTGCGTTACCTGCTTTTCTGTCCTCGTGTATTGCATCCAGAGAGCTTGTAGCAGCGATTCTCCCTGAACATCTTAGGGACAAGATTGGAGTCCAGGACCAAAAATTCATTGACGGAGCAATGATCTGGGATAATCTAACGGGCTCTGAAACCAGACCTGCTCCCCCCAACAACTACAAACAATCGCACTGGGATGGTCCAATAGTGGAAAATATAGCCTCAACAATGCTTCAGAGTGTGTCAGGGAAGGATAGAGCCCGCCTCCTGGCAGTGAGAGCCCCTCATGCTGGGGACTTTCTGTTGGCTGTTCCCAACTCCAGCCTTGGCACACGCCTCGACCCACAGACCATCCGCATCGGTGTTGCCCTTCGACTTGCCGCCCCTATTCTCGCCGAACACAGGTGTATTTGTGGCAGTGAAGCAGCAGACCGATTCGGGTACCATGGTCTTGTGTGCCGTAAATCCGAGGGAAAGATTGCAAGACATGAGGAGGTTAATAACATTATCAAGAGGAGCCTCACAACAGCTGGATGCCCAGCAGTAAGGGAGCCACCCCAACTATGCAGATCTGATGGCAGCCAGAAGCGTCCAGATGGTATCACCCTTCAAGCCTGGACAGATGGGAAGCAGGTGGTGTGGGACTATACATGTGCATCTACCTTGGCTGATACCTATCTCCAATACACCAGGGAGGAAGGAGGGGCAGCTGCCAGCTTCAGGGAGTCCCAAAAGTCTAGAAAATATGGAGAACTTGCCCATCATTATATGTTTGTTCCCATAGGCTCAGAGACCCTTGGCTCATGGGGGAAAGAGTGCATCTAAATTCCTTAAGGAGCTGGGAAAAAGACTCATCAGGGTAACTAGGGATCCCAGGGCAACTAGTTTTCTCCTCCAGCGGCTCAGTGTAATGCTTGCTGTATTTTGGGCACACGCCCCAGCTCTGAGGAGCTGGATGAGATTTTCGCCTTATAATCGGTGATACACACGTAACAACATGTACCGTATATGCCACCTTTATATCAACAATGTATCTCTTAAATCTTCTGTACCATATTATGTAATAAAATATTCCTATTGGTAAAAAAAAAATAGTTTAAAAGATGGGGTGGTAGGGGAAGTGGAATATTCAAACGGCTTCAGGAAGAAATCCAAATATTCTTCCTTGAAGCCTTTTTATCCACTTCTCCGAGGCTATGGGTCCCACAATTTACACCAGAGGTGGACCCCATCCTATATATATATATATATATATATATATATATATATATATATATATATATATATATATATATATATATATATATATATATATATACATATATATATATAAAAGTATATATATATATATATATATATATATATATATATATATATATATATATATATATATATATATATATATATATATATATATATATATATATATATTATATATATTTTTTATCACACCGGCCAATTCCCACCAAGGCAGGGTGGCCCGAAAAAGAAAAACTTTCACCATCATTCACCCCATCACTGTCTTGCCAGAAGGGTGCTTTACACTACAGTTTTTAAACTGTTCCTAGGCCGACCCCTACCCCGCCTTCCTTCCACTACAGACTGATACACTCTTGAAGTCATTCTGTTTCGCTCCATTCTCTCTACATGTCCGAACCACCTCAACAACCCTTCCTCAGCCCTCTGGACAACAGTTTTGGTAATCCCGCACCTCCTCCTAACTTCCAAACTACGAATTCTCTGCATTATATTCACACCACACATTGCCCTCAGACATGACATCTCCACTGCCTCCAGCCTTCTCCTCGCTGCAACATTCATCACCCACGCTTCACACCCATATAAGAGCGTTGGTAAAACTATACTCTCATACATTCCCCTCTTTGCCTCCAAGGACAAAGTTCTTTGTCTCCACAGACTCCTAAGTGCACCACTCACTCTTTTTCCCTCATCAATTCTATGATTCACCTCATCTTTCATAGACCCATCCGCTGACACGTCCACTCCCAAATATCTGAATACGTTCACCTCCTCCATACTCTCTCCCTCCAATCTGATATTCAATCTTTCATCACCTAATCTTTTTGTTATCCTCATAACCTTACTCTTTCCTGTATTCACCTTTAATTTTCTTCTTTTGCACACCCTACCAAATTCATCCACCAATCTCTGCAACTTCTCTTCAGAATCTCCCAAGAGCACAGTGTCACACCTCAAAACTTCAAGGGTGATGGACTGATTACATCGTCTTCAAGTATCTTATGCTTCTATCAACTTTTCAGTACTCGACTGAAGAAGCCTACTGTGTAAAAATAAAGATACCTAAAAGTTGCATATGTGTCTTACCTAACAACCTGTCGATATTTTATACCATTTGAATGTTCACAGCAATGCCTAGGAGTACGTAATAAGGCAAATAGATTACTGGGATTTATATCTAGAAGTGTAAGCAACAGAAGTCCAGAGGTCATACTGCAGCTTCATACATCATTAGTAAGGCCTCACTTAGCTTATGCAGCTCAATTCTGGTCTCCATATTACAGAATGGACATAAATTCGTTAGAAAACATTCAGCGTAGAATGACTAAATTAATACATAGCATTAAAAATCTTCCTTATGAAGAAAGATTGAAGACTCTTAAATAACATTCACTTGTTAGACGAAGAATGAGGGGAGACATGATCGAAGTATATAAGTGGAAGATGGGTATTAATAAAGGGGATATTAATAAGGTCTTGAGGATGTCTCTCCAAGAACGAACCCGCAGTAATGGATTTAAATTAGACAAGTTTAGACTTAGAAAGGACATAGGAAAATATCGGTTTGGAAATAGGGTAGTTGATGAGTGGAACAGTCTACCTAGTTGGGATATTGAGGCAAGGACTTTGGGTAGTTTAAAAATTTAGGTTGGATAAATATACAGGTGACCTGTACTTAGCTTAGTGAGGACGTGTCGAGTGTGCTCTCTACGGACTGAACCAAGATGCCCTCAATCGAGCAACTTTACCAACAGCTTAAGGAAGAATTGAGGATGGCGAAGATGGAGATTCGGCGACTGACCGAGGAAAACAAGAAGATTCGTAGTAGTCCTCCCGGTTTGAGTCCTCAGGTCAAGAAGGGAAACTTGTCAGTGGCTGGACAGCATGGAAATAGGCTGACGATCAAGAAGACGAATGGAAATGTAGAGACGACGAAGAAGAAAGAGACTGCTGTGGAAACTATTGAGGAAACATCTAATGCATTCTCCGTGCTACCCAACGAATGTGAGTCGACTACTGGGAACGTCACGACGAACAACACCAAGCAAGGTATGAATATTGTTGTTGTTGGGGATAGCCAAGTTAGGTATATGGATAGGGCGTTCTGCTTGAAGGACAGGAGTAGGAGACAGAGGGTTTGCTTTCCTTGGGCTGGGATGGAGGATATTGTTAGCCATCTGGATGACATCATGAGAGGTAATGGGAGCAATCCTATTATCTGTCTCCGTGCTGGAGGCAACGATGTTGGCAGACCTAGTAGTGAAGACCTGCTTAGCAGGTATAGGTCAGCAATAGAAATAATTAGGAGGAAGGGTGGGAACCCTGTCATATGTGGTATTTTGTCAAGGAGAGGAGTTGGAAATGAATGGTTGTCCAGGGCAATTGGTGTCAATTGCTGGCTGGACAAATACTGTAAGGAAAATGCGGTAACATTCATTGACAACTGGGACCTCTTCTATGGCAGAAATGACATGTATGCCAGGGGTGGGGTTCACTTAACTAGGTCAGGGGTGGGGACACTGGCAACTGCAGTGGAGGGAGCTGTTAGGACTTTAAACTAGGAATAGTTAGTGGTATGGGTTTTGACAGGGAAACAGTGAAGTCCCAGTGTAGTAATATTATGAGTTCTAGGGGAACTAGTAATAAGCAGAACGAGGTAGATATTGAAAAGCCAGTGACACTAGGTAATAAGGACAGTAATAGGTTTAGTAGAAAAACAGAAATGAGCAGGAAGGGTAAAGAGAAAGGAGAGTCTTTCAATGTTTATTATGCTAATAGCCGTAGTGCTAGGAATATGATGGACGAGTTGAGATCGGTTGCTAGTGCAGGTAACATTATTGTATTTACCTTAACTGAGACGTGGTAGTGTCCGATTTGTGAAAGATGACTAATGTAATTCCTGTTTTTAAAGCAGGGGACAAGTCGTTACCGTCAAATTACCGCCCAATAAGCCTGACCTCAATTGTAGGCAAATTACTAGAGTCAATTATAGCTGAGATTATAAGAAGCCATCTCGATAAGCATAGCTTGATTAATGATACTCAGCATGGATTCACAAGAGGCCGGTCTTGTCTAACTAATTTATTAACTTTCTTCAGTAAAGCTTTTGAGGCTGTTGACCACGATAAAGAATTTGATATTATTTACTTAGATTTTAGTAAGGCTTTTGATAGAGTTCCGCACCAAAGACTGTTAAAGAAAGTGGCAGCTCATGGTATTGGGGGAAAATTGCTCTCGTGGATCGAGTCATGGCTCACAGACAGGAAGCAGAGTGTCCATAAATGGGGTTAAATCCAAGTGGGGATCTGTAACAAGTGGCGTTCCACAGGGATCAGTCTTGGGCCCGTTGTTGTTTATAATACATATCTGATCTTGATGAGGGAATTACTAGTGATATGAGCAAATTCGCCGATGACACAACGATAGGTAGGATAATTGATTCAAACGTAGATGTTAGGGAACTTCAGAAGGATTTAGACAAACTCAGTACCTGGTCAGAAAGTGGCAGATGCAGTTCAATGTAGATAAATGCAAGGTTCTGAAGCTCGGGAGTGTTCATAACCCTAGCACTTATAAGTTAAATAATGTAGAACTTAGCCATACAGATTGCGAAAAGGACTTGGGGGTTATGGTAAGCAGCAACCTTAAACCAAGACAGCAATGCCTAAGCGTACGTAATAAGGCAAATAGATTACTGGGATTTATATCAAGAAGTGTAAGCAACAGAAGTCCAGAGGTCATACTGCAGCTTTATACATCATTAGTAAGGCCTCACCTAGATTATGCAGCTCAGTTCTGGTCTCCATATTACAGAATGGACATAAATTCGTTAGAAAACATTCAGCGTAGAATGACTAAATTAATACATAGCATTAGAAATCTTCCTTATGAAGAAAGATTGAAGACTCTTAAATTACATTCACTTGTTAGACGAAGAATGAGGGGAGACATGATCGAAGTGTATATGTGGTAGAAAGGTATTAATAAAGGGGATATTAATAAGGTCTTGTAAAGTAAAAGGACATAAGTGCAACTAATGTGACATTTTATTGTGACAACGCTTCGCTCTCCAGGAGCTTTATCAAGCCATTACAAACAATACATGGACACAGAGGGTATATAAAGGCGCAGAGTGAGGTGCAATACTAGTGAGGTGGAATACTAGTGAGGTACCATTTCGATGTTCACTAGTGGTAGTAGTAATAGTACAGCAGTAGTAGTAGTAGTAGTAGTGACAATATGGTAGAGCAATTAATTCGTACATGAGTAAAAGGATATAAAAGCTATTACTTGGGTAACATAAAAATAGGTTGGACAAATATAGACTGGATAGAGGCAGCCTGTTTCAGTGTTCACTCTCTGTAATGTGCTTTGTGTAGTATAACAGGAGAGACTATGTGATGGCAGGGTTTACTGTTTTCAGGAGGATTCTTGCTAAGACTTCAGAGATGGTGAAGCTGCCGTTGTTTTGTTTAATTGTATTCGAAACAGCGATCAGTGCTGATTCGAGGCACTTGCGTCTGCGGAAATTAGTTTCTTTGATCACTAATTGGGCGTCCCTGAATTTCATTAGATGACTGGTGGAATTTCGATGTTGTACACAGGCGTTGTTCAAGTTATCGTTCCTACATGCGTATATGTGTTCATTGAGTCGAGGTACCTACGTAAATCTTGTCCTCCACAGCTGCTGCGTTGACTGGTTCGTGGTGCTTTGATTTTGTCCTGGTTAGATCCTTTATTGAAGTGTTAGAAGCGATGGCGACTCTGGTGTTAGCTTGTGAAAGTACTTTAGAAACGTTCAGTGCAACCTGGCTGTTGGGAAGAATTATAACTTTGTTGGGAGTGGTGTTGATGCGTGGAGAATTAATGATCTGAAGAGCTCTTTTCTTGCAGTCTTTGATGAAAAAGGAAGGAAAACGTAACTCAGTGAATGTTTGGTGAATGTATGTACATTCACCACTAGTATTGCACCTCAATCTGAGCCTATATATATCCTCTGTGTCCATGTATTGTCTGTAATGGCTTGATAAAGCTCCAGGAGAGCGAAACGTTGCCACAATAAAATGTCACATTAGTTGCACTTGTGCCCTTTTACTTTACATGTATGGAGCTGTAAAATAACTTTTGGACTTCTGTTACTTAGACAGTTGACAGTGATAAGGAATATGATATTGTTTATTTGAATTTTAGTAAAGCCTTCGATAGTGAACCTCAGAGGAGACTTGAAAAAAGTGGCAGCTCATGATATAGGAGGTAAAGTTCTAGCATGGATAGAGGCATGGCTTACCATTAGAAAGCAGAGAGTTACCATTAATGGAGTGAAATCTGAATGGGGATTAGTCACTAGTGGCGTTCCGCAAGGATCAGTTTTAGGCCCTCTCTTGTTCATAATTTATACTAATACTTATACTAATACTTATACTAATATTTATACTAATACTTATACTAATACAAACTTACTCATGTCACTCGTAATTTTGCTGATGATACAAAGATAGGCCGTATAATTCACTCTGAGGATGATACCAATGAACTCAAGGAGGATTTGGACAAATTAATGTCTTGGTCTGAAAAATGGCAGATTAAGTTTCATGTCGATAAGTGTAAGGTACTATCCTTTGGTAATGAAAATAACCCTCGAAGCTATAATCTAGGTGAAGTAGAGCTTGATTATACAGAATGTGAAAAGGACTTGGGAGTCATGGTAAGCAGAAATCTAAAGTCAAGACAGCAGTGCCTTAGTGTGCACAACAAAGCCAACAGATTACTTGGATTTATCTCAAGAAGTATAAGTAACAGAACTCCAAAGGTTATTTTACAGCTCTATACATCACTAGTGAGGCCTCATTTAGATTATGTGCTCAGTTTTGGTCCCCTTACTACAGGATGGATATAGACTCATTAGAGAACATACAGAGAAGAATGACTAAAATGATTTACTGCGTAAGGAGCCTCCCGTATGAAGATAGACTTAAAGCCTTAAATCTTCACTCTCTGGAGAGGCGTAGAATGAGGGGAGATGTCACTGAAGTGTATAAGTGGATGACGGGCATAAACAAAGGAGATGTTAATAAAGCACTGAGGGTTCTTATCCAGTAGTAAGGGGACCAAAACTGAGCAGCATAATCTAAATGAGGCCTCACTAGTGATGTATAGAGCCTCCAGCACTGAGACAGTTAATAGGATTTCTCCCATTACCTCTCATAATGTCATCCAGACGGCTAACAATATCCTTCATTCCAGCCCCAGGAAAACGCACTCTCTGCCTCCTACTCCTATCCTTCAAGCAGAATGCCCCATCCATGTACCTAATCTGGCTATCCCCAACAATAACAATGTTTTTATCTTCCTTGTCGACGTCCGTCGTGATGTTCCCAGTAGTCGACTAACATTCCTTAGGTAGCACTACACCTTCACTTGTGGAATTCGTCAAGACGTTCTCGATGGTCTTCGTTGGTGTTTCTAGGGATGTCTCACTCACGTCTGCCAATGCTTCCTTGGTGCTCGTTGTGGCATTCCCAGTAGAAAACCCACAATCGTCAGGTAGCACCGAAAATGGGTTGGAAGTTTCCACAGTAGTCTTCTGGTTTCTCGTTGTTTCTGCCTCTCCAACAGTCTTCTTGATCCTCAGCTTGGTTCCATGTTGCCCGGCCATAGACCAAGTTCCCCTCTTAACCTTGGGACTCACAACAGGAGGATTACTACGAATCTTCCTGTTCTCCGCTAATCGCCGAACCTCCAGCTTAGCAGCCCTAAGCTCTTCTTTCAGCTGCTGGTAAAGCTGCTCAAGAGTGATGACCAGAACTGAGCAGCATAGTATAAATGAGGCCTAACCAAGGATATATAGAGTTGAAGAACAAACCTCACGACTTCTATTATTTATACTTCTAGATAAGAAGCCAAGAATTCTGTTAGCTTTATTGCAAACACTAATGCACTGTTGTCTTGGTTTTAGATTACTGCTAACCAGAACTCCTAAATTCTTTTTCGCAATCAGTAATATTAAGATCAACATTATTTAGTTTATATGTCGCATGGTTATTTTCCTGACCAACATTTAGAACTTTACATTTGTCTGTATTAAACTGCATCTGCCACTTCTCCGACCATTGCATCAGTCTATTCAAATCATCCTGGAGTTCTCTAGTGTCCTCATTAGAATGAATTGAGCGGACAATTTTGATGTCATCAGCAAATTTGCTTATGTCGCTATTTATTCCCTCATCTATGTCGTTTATGTAAATTGTGAACAACAACGGGCCCAACACTGACCTCTGAGGAGCACCGCTTGTGACGTGCCCCCATTCTGATTTCTCTCCATTTATGCAAACTCTCTGCTGCCTATTTGTCAACCATGCCTCTACCCAGGAAAAATTTCTCCTCCTATTCCGTGTGCCTTAAGTTTCCTCAATAGCCTCTGATGCGGAACTCTATCAAAAGCCTTACTGAAGTCCATATACACAATATCATATTCATTACCATGATCTACCGCCTCAAACACCTTAGTGAAAAATGTTAGTAAATTCTTAAGACAGGAACGCCCTTTTGTAAAACCGTGTTGAGATTCATTAATTAAACTGTACCTATCAAGATGGCTACGAATTGCTTCGACAATTATTGATTTCATAACTTTCCCACAATGGAGGTAAGGCTTATTGATCTATAGTTCGAAGCTAAGGGCTTGTCACTTGCCTTGTAAATAGGTATTACATTTGCCATTTTCCACTTATCAGGCACTATGCCAGTTTGTAGTGATATGTTAAAAAGATTAGCCAAAGGAATGCTAAGTTCCTCTTTACATTTAACACCCTTGCAAACAGTTCATCAGGGCCTGGGGATTTGTTAGGTTTTATTTTCTCTATTTGTCTGAGGACCATGTCACTAGTTACCGCAATCGTGCTTAGGTTATTTTCGTCCTGTTCTATATAATCTATTATTTCAGGAATTTCGCTAGTATTTTCCTGGGTAAAAACTGAGAGGAAATAGGTATTGAAAAATTCACACACACATCCTTATGACTGTCAGTGATCTGACCTGAGTTACTCTTAACTGGTCCTATCTTGTCCCTAATCTTACTTCTGTATACCTGAAAGAACCCTTTTGGGTTAGTCTTTGAATCCCTTGCGACCTTAGCCTAATAATCCCTTTTTGCTTTTCTTATTCCTTTCTTTATTTCTCTCTTTAACTGAATATATTGATTTCTTAACTGCCCATCCCCTCTTTTGATATGCCTATATATGCCTCTCTTTTGACCAATGAGATGTTTCAATCTATTGTTCATCCATTTGGGATAATTTTTGTTAGATCTAATTTTCCTACTCGGAACAAAAGTTGTCTGGGCAGCTAGAACTATGCTCTGAAAAACGTCATATTGGCAACCAAGATCACCTACCTGACCCATAGTCAGAACATCCCAATTTAGCCCACCCAGGTAATTTTTCAGTCCCATAAAGTCAGCCAAGCGAAAATCTGGGTCAGAGATTTGGTTGCAGGTATCTGGGTGATTCCATGATATATTGAAACTAAGTGATTTGTGATCACTTTCCCCAAGCTCATCATTAACCTCAAGATTATTAATTAGTGAATCTTTGTTGGCAAGAACCAAGTCAAGCAGATTGTTTCCTTTAGTTGGTTCCGTCACAACCTGTTCTAAAAAGCAATCCTGAACCGTATCAAGAAAGTCACTAGACTCAAGATTTCTTGTCATATTGTTCCACTCAATTCGTCTAAAGTTAAAATCTCCCATTATCACAACATTTTCATATCTAGATGCCTTATGAATTTCGAAAAGAGCGGGCTAAGCTTTCTAAATTAACTGGAAACTCCTCCGACGTCAATCTAATTGAGAATCTTTGGGAAATAACCATTTCCAGGATCAAGGAACAGAACTGTTCAGCTGTGGAGAAGGTAATTTGCGTTGTTAACAGGACCTGGTACCACGACGAAATGTGTTCTACACTGGTCAATTATATTTCAAAGCGTGTAGCAATGCTTATAAAAGGAAAGGATAGTCATATCTCTTATTAAATCATATCTATTAAATTAATGTTTATTTTTCAAATAAACATTAATTTTCCAAATAAATATTTTATTTCATCTTTGTCCCAATTAATATGACCGCTATTGGTGGGAGACGGCCGTTGTGTTAATTATATATATATATATATATATATATATATATATATATATATATATATATATATATATATATATATAATATATATATATATATATGCGCAATAATATCACAGTAAACAGGTGATTTCAGAATATGCAAAAACAACCACTCTGAAAGAATAGAGAAATTCCAAGCGCTTTCGTGACTACTCACATTATCAAGGAACTATGAAAGTAAAGCATCCAAGGAAGGTATATAAGGGGTCTGCCCACACCTCACTATCAGATCCCACAACGGTTAAACACCTGACACGCGCGCCGCCCCAACTAGGACAGGTCCTTTGCACAACTCACCAACAAACTATTCTACCCAAGAAAATTTAAAAATTATTATTTGTCCAGTGTATTATTAAATTCTTCCCAAATTCTATTAATTATAAATGGATCTAATTTATATAAACCAAAGGAAATATTCATATTATTGTCAAAACTGCTTTTTATGAAACAAGATTCAATTATATTCCTGTCGACCATGGACTTGCTTGATACTACTTTCTCAACTTTTTGAAAATCAATTGGATGGTTAAAATCTCTTACATGAATAAATAGAGCATTGGAATCTTGTCCAGTTCTAATGCTATATTTATGTTGTTTTAATCTTAGTTCGAGATTTTTACCAGTTTGACCGTAATAAACTTTATCGCAAATTTTACAAGGAATCTTATAGACACATCCATCAGCATTTTGGGGGGAATTCTTTATCAAAAGTTTTTTTTTACTGTATCAAGATTTTTGAATACAACTTTAATATTAAAAGTCTTAAGAAGAGAAGGCATATCAACCAAGTTTTCATGGTAAGGGAGAACCAACATATTTTTAGTTGAATAAGGCTGGTTGTCCCTTTTTGGATTGTAAAAAGTATTTCTAGCAACTTTAAAAGATTTATCAATTACATTTCTTGGGTATTTTAAATCATTACCTATTTCATAAATTTTGGATATTTCCTCATCTATGAACTCTGGACTACAAATTCGTAAAGCTCTCAAAAACATTGATGAGAAAACAGACAGTTTAACTCTATCTTGATGCGAGGAATAATAGTGGACATAGGAACAGTTATTTGTAGGTTTTCTGTAAATTTTAAATTTGAATTCATTATTACCCTTAATAATTAAAACATCTAGAAAAGGCAATGAGTTATTTTCTTCAAACTCAACAGTAAAATTTATAGAATGGGCTAAGCTATTTAATTTGCCAAGGAAATGGTGTATATCTACATTTTTGGGCATAAGACACAAAATATCATCAACATATCTGAACCATTTAGCTCTATTAGGGAGGATTGTGTTAAGCAACCTTGTTTCAAAAAATTCCATGTATAGGTTACTAAGAACAGGTGAAAGAGGATCATGTCCGAACCACCTCAACAACCCTTCCTCAGCCCTCTGGACAACAGTTTTGGTAATCCCGCACCTCCTCCTAACTTCCAAACTACGAATTCTCTGCATTATATTCACACCACACATTGCCCTCAGACATGACATCTCCACTGCCTCCAGCCTTCTCCTCGCTGCAACATTCATCACCCATGCTTCACACCCATATAAGAGCGTTGGTAAAACTATACTCTCATACATTCCCCTCTTTGCCTCCAAGGACAAAGTTCTTTGTCTCCACAGACTCCTAAGTGCACCACTCACCCTTTTCCCCTCATCAATTCTATGATTCACCTCATCTTTCATAGACCCATCCGCTGACACGTCCACTCCCAAATATCTGAATACATTCACCTCCTCCATACTCTCTCCCTCCAATCTGATATCCAATCTTTCATCACCTAATCTTTTTGTTATCCTCATAACCTTACTCTTTCCTGTATTCACTTTTAATTTTCTTCTTTTGCACACCCTACCAAATTCATCCACCAATCTCTGCAACTTCTCTTCAGAATCTCCCAAGAGCACAGTGTCATCAGCAAAGAGCAACTGTGACAACTCCCACTTTATGTGTGATTCTTTATCTTTTAACTCCACGCCTCTTGCCAAGACCCTCGCATTTACTTCTCTTACAACCCCATCTATAAATATATTAAACAACCACGGTGACATCACACATCCTTGTCTAAGGCCTACTTTTACTGGGAAATAATTTCCCTCTTTCCTACATACTCTAACTTGAGCCTCACTATCCTCGTAAAAACTCTTCACTGCTTTCAGTAACCTACCTCCTACACCATACACCTGCAACATCTGCCACATTGCCCCCCTATCCACCCTGTCATACGCCTTTTCCAAATCCATAAATGCCACAAAGACCTCTTTAGCCTTATCTAAATACTGTTCACTTATATGTTTCACTGTAAACACCTGGTCCACACACCCCCTACCTTTCCTAAAGCCTCCTTGTTCATCTGCTATCCTATTCTCCGTCTTACTCTTAATTCTTTCAATAATAACTCTACCATACACTTTACCAGGTATACTCAACAGACTTATCCCCCTATAATTTTTGCACTCTCTTTTATCCCCTTTGCCTTTATACAAAGGAACTATGCATGCTCTCTGCCAATCCCTAGGTACCTTACCCTCTTCCATACATTTATTAAATAATTGCACCAACCACTCCAAAACTATATCCCCACCTGCTTTTAACATTTCTATCTTTATCCCATCAATCCCGGCTGCCTTACCCCCTTTCATTTTACCTACTGCCTCACGAACTTCCCCCACACTCACAACTGGCTCTTCCTCACTCCTACAAGATGTTATTCCTCCTTGCCCTATACACGAAATCACAGCTTCCCTATCTTCATCAACATTTAACAATTCCTCAAAATATTCCCTCCATCTTCCCAATACCTCTAACTCTCCATTTAATAACTCTCCTCTCCTATTTTTAACTGACAAATCCATTTGTTCTCTAGGCTTTCTTAACTTGTTAATCTCACTCCAAAACTTTTTCTTATTTTCAACAAAATTTGTTGATAACATCTCACCCACTCTCTCATTTGCTCTCTTTTTACATTGCTTCACCACTCTCTTAACCTCTCTCTTTTTCTCCATATACTCTTCCCTCCTTGCATCACTTCTACTTTGTAAAAACTTCTCATATGCTAACTTTTTCTCCCTTACTACTCTCTTCACATCATCATTCCACCAATCGCTCCTCTTCCCTCCCGCACCCACTTTCCTGTAACCACAAACTTCTGCTGAACACTCTAACACTACATTTTTAAACCTACCCCATACCTCTTCGACCCCATTGCCTATGCTCTCATTAGCCCATCTATCCTCCAATAGCTGTTTATATCTTACCCTAACTGCCTCCTCTTTTAGTTTATAAACCTTCACCTCTCTCTTCCCTGATGCTTCTATTCTCCTTGTATCCCATCTACCTTTTACTCTCAGTGTAGCTACAACTAGAAAGTGATCTGATATATCTGTGGCCCCTCTATAAACATGTACATCCTGAAGTCTACTCAACAGTCTTTTATCTACCAATACATAATCCAACAAACTACTGTCATTTCGCCCTACATCATATCTTGTATACTTATTTATCCTCTTTTTCTTAAAATATGTATTACCTATAACTAAACCCCTTTCTATACAAAGTTCAATCAAAGGGCTCCCATTATCATTTACACCTGGCACCCCAAACTTACCTACCACACCCTCTCTAAAAGTTTCTCCTACTTTAGCATTCAGGTCCCCTACCACAATTACTCTCTCACTTGGTTCAAAGGCTCCTATACATTCACTTAACATCTCCCAAAATCTCTCTCTCTCCTCTGCATTCCTCTCTTCTCCAGGTGCATACACGCTTATTATGACCCACTTCTCGCATCCAACCTTTACTTTAATCCACATAATTCTTGAATTTACACATTCATATTCTCTTTTCTCCTTCCATAACTGATCATTCAACATTACTGCTACCCCTTCCTTTGCTCTAACTCTCTCAGATACTCCAGATTTAATCCCATTTATTTCCCCCCACCGAAACTCCCCTACCCCCTTCAGCTTTGTTTCGCTTAGGGCCAGGACATCCAACTTCTTTTCATTCATAACATCAGCAATCATCTGTTTCTTGTCATCCGCACTACATCCACGCACATTCAAGCATCCCAGTTTTATAAAGTTTTTCTTCTTCTCTTTTTTAGTAAATGTCTACAGGAGAAGGGGTTACTAGCCCATTGCTCCCGGCATTTTAGTCGCCTCATACGACACGCATGGCTTACGGAGGAAAGATTGATCTTAAATTTATTTTATTATTTAAAGTTCTTTCAGGTGGGAATTATTATTAATATTAAAGACTGCTAAAGAGTAGTCTGGATAAATGAAATAGAATCAAATCCATCCTCTTTTTACGAAACCAGAAACAGGCCAGCAGCTAGAGGGGCATCAATTAGTTGGCCCTCCAGCTTGCTCTGGAGACGTCTGTTTTAGAAGACTGTTTTTAAAACACTGGATCCTTGTCTGTTAATATCAACGAGAGAGGTACACGAAAAAAAACCAGTGAAGTTGAACCATGAAGCGGGGGCAGATGATAAATATGCCCGGGTCGAAAACAAGTCAGTCGAACAGAAGTAGCCAGGAGACAAGAGACGTTTTGATGAAAGAATTGGTTCTCAGCAAGAGTGAAAGGTCACGTCTAATTATTTCCTCTTGATGTTTGGCCTGTCTAAAGAGCCGTTGACAATGCTGTGCAGAATGGTGGTGTTAACCCCTGAGTGGTGCTGTTCGTGTCTCAGAACAACGTGTTTCAAGGGTGTACAGTATATTTGTGATTTTCTTCATTTCCGTTGTCTTTGACATAATTATTTAGCAGTCATGTAGCAATTGTATTTGGTCAAGGAGTAGCAACATAACAGAACTGTTGGTTTCAAAATTTGCACCTACGCTATCCAACTCATTGGCCATTTCTTCTGCAGTGGTGGTTTCATCAGTGGTGGTTGCATCAGTGGTTGTTGCATCAGTGGTTGTTGCATCAGTGGTGGTTGCATCAGTGGTGGGTTCACTGGTGAATGGCGTGGCTACTTGATCATACTGAGTGTTTGAGGGAATTTGAGATCTGGAAACTTTATGAAAGGTTGTTGAGATGGAATATGCCCTTAGCAACCTCAGTGAAGGTGACTGGATTGGCTTTATTTTGCGTGTGAGCGAAGATGGGGGAAATGAGCATGTTTTGTGAGCTCCATCTCGAAACAGAGGTTAGGTTTATTTCTGGCGCAGTAGCAGTGAGGGAATGTTAAGCTAATTATACAGTCTACTTGAATATACTGGTGATGCTGAGTTTCTTGTTGTCCTCAAGCTTCTTCCAATTATTTCGGCATTTAGCTGCAAGGATTACGTGTCACTCTTGCAGATGAGGCCTTTTGGTTGAATGGTGAAACAACAGTCCTTGTCGCTGAAACCGTTACTGCCGCATTCGGTTATGTGGTGGTATCACTCTGTTCAATGTACTTTGGGTAGATACGGTTACTGGAGACGCATAGAACTTCCTTGGGAGCTTACGAGGCCACGGACATCTCGGTGATACTAATGTTGAGCATTGAGGAGTGACGAATCTTCGTGATCTCGTCTACAGTAGTTCATTCATTATGGTCCTCGATGATTCAGCTTCTCAAACAAACACTGTCTCCTTTTCCCTCAGAATCGGGGAAGAAACTACTTAAAACTTTTGATCTTTGAGTGCCTTAGTTGCCGGAGTAGTGACGATCTTGTCTCTCTCGTGGTCACTGAAGCAGTCGGCGATGAACGCACCATTAGTCGTGATCAAGTTCGACAATTTCACATGCAGTGTTCTTCAGGATGACGGTGGGGGTCTAATCATCACTCTTTTTATCAAATCTGAAAGTCTCTCACATACAAGTACTATACTACCTCAGCGGGTTTTGCATTTTCCCTGAATAAAATGTAACAAATGTGAGCAGCATCATTCTTTACTGGCTGATGCGTCGCATTAAATGAATAACAGAAATTGTGTTGGATTCTGAGCATTATCTAGAAAATGGATCTTATCGTCGCTTCAAATTTTTGCTGCTGATGTATTTTCCTCAAAAGGAAAATTTTTTTATTGTTATTAGCTGTGTAAGTTTTAATGTAGCGATTTTATTCTTCAAACTGCTTTAAAGTAAAATAACTGGAGTGTCTCTTTTAATCAGATATAAGCCACAATATTTGTTTTTGTTAGGTTATCTAAAGGTATATCTATATAATGTTCTTTTAATGCTAATAACATGTGTGTTCTCAAGACTATTGTTAGAAACTTCACATGCTTACTTACTGGCTTATTTACTTAAATTTTAAATACTAGCTAGTCAGTCTTTTCTAGAGAACAGGTTGGATTAATTTAGGCCAGTGTGAATCCAATTTTGTCTTTTTTTTATATAGAAGAAATTGTGAAAACTGAAATGGTGCGTTTTATGCGATAATTTCTGAGCGCCTCATCCAAATGGCTTAAACCTTTCAATGCAGATATCTTGAACAAGCAACTTCTGAGCAGATTCTAACCTAATGTTAGTTTACTATAGGATATTAATCTCTCCAAAATTTAAAGATAATGCGTCTTCAGTTTAGCATCAAAGCAGAGATTCGTATTGTAAGTATGAATAAGATTTAAGCTGGTATGTCATAATTTATTATTTTAATTGAAGAAACTGGAATATTAGTTTCTGTGTGATTCACTGCGAACCTCTTTTCTGATTCACTTAAGATCTTCAGCTCAAATATTAAACAGCAATACAAACTAATGTGACACTCTTCACTATTCCTTTCACACTCACTGAAGCACATGAGGCTGGGTTTTACAAAACATGGACATCATTCTTTCATCACACATAATCGGAAATACAATGGTCATTAGTTTCGGTAAATGGATTGTGAAAATAGGCTGGGGTAAGTGCGGGCCGGGGAAGTCCCTGGCTTCAAAGTTACGACCAAAATCATTACTAACTCTTCATGGCATCAGTGGGAAGATGAAAGGGAGACGTCAGTTTTTGTTTACAGACTCCAGGAAGTTGAAGGGGAAACTTATGAAGCTAGAAAACAGGTGGAGAAAAAACTGATTGCAAGTATCATGAAAGCAATAGGGAAGGAGGACATGACCCAGATGGCAAATTATCTGAACATAGAGGGATTTACAAGAGGAAAAAAACGGCCAGAAAAAGTGATTTTCAAAGCAGAATCGACTCAAAAGAGGATCCTGCAGGAGGAAGCAGGGATAAGGACATACCGATGTACTGTAGGGTGTACCTCGATCACGGCAAAACACAAGAAGAAAGGCAGAAACTGAAGGAAGTTATAAAGAGGAAAGAGAGGCAAAGACAGAGATGAGCAGGAGAGCCCAGACTCAGGAGGAAGAACAAATGTAACCTCCCTCAGAACCACCTACAGAAGGACCAAAACCAAGACAATGCAAGCAAACAATCTAACCCAAAACCCACACACCATACCCACTGCTTCAACCCCTTTCATCATAAACTCCACCCTCACAGCAACTTCCCATAGTTCACCACTATGTCTCCTGTTCCTCTGACACCAACACTCTCCCAAGACCACAGTTTTAGTAAAGAAGTTGAAGGTTTGTTATACGAATGCAGATGGAATAACAAATGTGAGGAGTGCCATGAAAGAATCAAGGAGACGCCCCAAACAACATAGCACTCACAGAACCGAAACTCACCATGATGATAATGGATGCAATCTTCCGACCTGGATAGCAGATACTGAGGAAAGATACAGGAAGCAGAGGGGGCAGAGGAGTTGCATTGCGTATTAAAAACCGATGGGGATTTGAGGAAATAGAAGGAATGGACGAAATGGGCGAAAGGGACTACACAGTAGATACGATTCAGTCTGGGAGGCATAAGGTAGTCATGTATAATCCACTGCAAAACTGCAGGAGGCCAACATAAGAATATGAAGAAAGCAACAGAGTAATGGTGGACACTAGCTGAGGTGGCCAGAAGCGCTCACACGGATAGAGCAAAGTTACTGGTTATGAGTGATTTCAACCACAAGTAGATTGATTGGGAAAACCAGGAGCCACATATGAGTCTTGAAACAAGGAGATCCAAGATGTGGTACTGGAAATCCTCATCCAATAACATGTTAGGGACACAACCAGAGAGAGAGAGATGAGGAAGAACCAGCAAAACTGGTCTTTGTATTCACCCTGAGTGGTTCAGACATTGAAGACATCACATATGAAAGGCCCCTTTTAGCTAGTGATCACGTGGTTCTAAGCTTTGAATACATAATAGAATTACAAGTGGAGAGGGTAACAGGGAAAAGCCATGAGAAAAGCCAAACTATAAAAAGGAAGACTATACAGACATGAGGAACTTCCTGCAGGAGGTTCAGTGGGAAAGAAAAGGGGTAGGAAAATCGGTAAACGAAATGATGGATTTATTAGACTATGTGACAGCAAAATGCAAGAAGGCAGAGGAGAGGTTTGTTCCCAAGGGGAACAGAAATAATGGGAAGACCAGAACGAGGCTTTGGTTTACCCAAATGTGTAGGGAGGCAAAAACTAATTGCACTAGAAAACGGAAAAGGTACAGAAGAAAAACAACTCTGGAAAATAAAGAGATTAGTCGAAGAGCCAGAAACGACAGCATGAAAACGATATTACATCGAAAGTCAAGTCTGACCCAAAGCTGATGTATAGCCACATTAGGAGAAAGACAACAGTCAAGGACCATGTAATCTAGCTGAGGAAGGAAGGTGGGGTGCTCACAAGAAATGATCAAGAAGTATGTGAGGAGTTCAACATGAGATTTAAGGAAGTATTTACATTGGAGACAGAAAGGACTCTGGGAAGTCAGAATAGGGAAGAACACCAACAAGGGATACACGAACAAGTGCTGGATGAAATACACATAACCGAAGAGGAGGTGAAGATGCTGCTAAGTGAACTTATGCCCCGAAGGCGGTGGGGTCGGACATCTCTCCATGGGCACTTAGAGAGGGAGCAGAGATGCTGTATGTGCCACTAACAACAATTTTCAACACATCCATTGAAACTGGGCAACTACCTGAGGTATGGAAGATGGCAAAGGCAATTCCAATTTTTAAGAAAGGAGACAGACACTACGCACTAATGAAGACCAGTGTCAATGACGTGTATAGCATGCAAAACCATGGAGAATATTATCAAGAGGAGTGTGGTGGAGCACCTAGAATGGAATAGTCTTATAAACGACAACCAGCATGGATTCAGGGAAAGAAAATACTCTGTCACAAATCTATTGGAATTTTATGACAATACACAAATAACCCGCACATAGAAGAGAGGAGCTTACGACGACGTTTCGGTCCGACTTGGACCATTTACAAAGTCACACTAACCAGAAGTGGAGCAGGACGGCTATATATAGGCAGGAAGAGGTAGTGGTGGTAGTAGTAGTAGTAGTAGTGGTGGTGGTGGTAGTAGTAGTAGTAGTGGTAGTAGTGGGGAACTAAGGAGGAGGAGCCAGTCAAATATAAAGAAAGGGGAGCACTGCAAGGGAGCTAGGTGCCCACAGAGGGAGAGCAAGTGCACAGAGGTGGGGGGAAGGGGAAGTGATGAAATAAATAATGAAGGAACAGAAACACGCGACAGAAGAAAGACAAAAAAGAAAAAGAAAAAAAAGGAAAGGGGAAGAGGGAGAAGAAGAAAAAATGAGGAATCAGGTTAAGTCACGGGTGTTCTGAAGTTTGGAGCATTTTACAATGTAGTGGGAGAGGAAGGCATCTACAGAGACGAAGCCAGGACTAAGATTCATACAAGGAAAGTTGTGTATTAGAGAGGATTCAACAAGACGGCGACTGTTAAAGTTGGAAGTAGGGAAGACAGTTTTAGCAGAAGACCAGTCTATAGGATGGCTGTGATCTCTGACGTGACAGAAAAGAGCATTGTTAGTGTCGGCAAGCCTAACACTATTTTTGTGCTCCCTAAGTCTGTCAGAAAGAGATCGACCAGTTTCTCCAAAGTATTGAAGAGGACAGGAGGAGCAAGAAATAGAGTAGACACCAGGAACATCTGTAGAGGGAGGAGAGGTATGAACGAGATTAGTGCGAAGAGTGTTAGTCTGGCGGAAAGTAAGCACTTTTCTTGACAGGGGAAGTATGATAGGAAAAGTAGTGAATGTACATGACACTGTGCATAGGTTTTCGGTAAACGGAAAAGGAAAAAACCTGTATCTGAGCGGTGGACATGAACATCAAGGAAAGGAAGCAAGGAATTAGATTCCCATTCAGCTTTAAACTTAATGGAAAGGGCAAGATTATTAAGAGCTTCAAGAAAAGGTTGGAAGAGATTGGAGTCATGAAGCCACAGAGCAAAGATGTCATCCACATAGCGGAGCCAGAGTGAAGGTTGCACATCGATGGTAGGAAGAAGAACAGTCTCGAAGTATTCCATGCAAAGATTAGCAAGGACAGGAGAGAGAGGAGAGCCCATAGCGACACCGAAGGTTTGAGAATAATATTTCCCTTGGAAGGAAAAGGAGTTAGAGTCCACACAGAGGCGGATAAGATCAAGAAAGACATCAGTAGGTATAGGGAGATGTAGAAACCCTTCATGGGCCTTCTCTCTAAGGAAATCAAGGACATCATCAAGAGAGACATTGGTGAAGGGGACTCAACGTCAAGACTAAGCATCTTACAGGTTGGGAGAGAGCGAACCCGCTCAATGAAGTCTTGAGAGTGACGGAGGTGGGCAGGAGAAAAAGTACCAAGAAAGGGAGTGAGGATTTTGGCCAACCAAGAAGCAAGAGAATAAGAGACAGAACCTCTAGAGGATATGATAGGACGAAGAGGAATATCAGGTTTATGAGTTTTGGGAAGGCCATAGAAATAGGGAAGAGAGGGACAGATGACACGGAACCGTTGAACAAGGTCAAAGTCAGGACAGAGGTCGGAAAGAGTCCTTAGTTTCTTGTTGAAAGTTCTCTTGATGCGATCAAGAGGGTTGGAAACGAGAGGAGTATAGGTATGTGAGTCAGAGATCAAGACATCAGCTTTACGGAGGTAATCCTCGCGATCAAGGATAACTACCGAATTACCTTTGTCAGAAGATAGTATGACAATGTTAGTGTTGGATTTAAGAGAAGAAAGGGCAAGTTGGTAACGGCGCGGGAGGTGGTTGTTCTTTAAAAAAAGGCTGTCAAGAGCAGGAAGGAGAGCGCCACGAAAAGTGGACAAGTCAGGAAGATCACGGGAGCGAGATTGACGAAAGGAATCAAAAGAGCTAATCAGGGCAATACCAGCGCTAGGGGTAGGCGAAGTGGCAAAGGAAAGGCCAAAACCAAGAAGTTCAAGCTCATACTGAGAGAGTGAGACAGAAGACAGGTTAGTATCACAGTCAGTGAGGGAGAATTTAGACCAAGGGCTAGCTGAGATGAGACGTTGAAGTTTATTCTGTAGTTTAGAAGAGTGAATTTGTGTATTCAAAGGCGAACAGTGTCAAAGGCAATGGTAGAGAGAAGGTTACAGAGATCATGTGGTAGAGCCGCAAAGAGAGCACGTTGACGTTGACGGAAAGTAAAGAAGGCATCTTCAAGACAGGTTGTTTCAGAGATGGGACATAGAAAGAAGGGGTCACAATTGGAAGTTGAAGACTCAGATGAGTCAAAGGGATGTTAGGAAGTATTTCTTCAGCCAAAGAGTTGTCAGGAAGTGGAATAGTCTGGAAAGTGACGTACTGAAAGGAGAAACCATAAGTAGTTTTAAGACGAGTTTTGATAAAGCTCATGGAGCAGGGGGAGAGAGAGGGCCTAGGAGCGACCAGTGAAGAGGCGGGGCCAGGAGCTATGAATCGACCCTTGCAACCACAAATAGGTGAGTACAGATGGCAACAAAGAAATGAGTGAGATACTGAAATCTCGATACGATTCTGTGTTGAGCGAGCCACTAATCAGTCTAAATACTGACCATCCAATTTATTTTTTTTCATGAACGAATCTCAAAACTCTGTCAATGTATTCCAAATTTCTGACATTACCCTGACTCCACTGGACTTTGAGAAAGGCATTGACAACATGACCATGTACTCTGCCCCAGGCGCAAACTTGTGGAGCTCTGTGTTAACTAAGAACTGCATGTAACCCATTTTGCCTAGACATGGGTGAAATTCCAGTTACTTAAAGCAGCAGATATAGCCCCAGTTCATAAAGATGGCAGCAAAGGATTAGCTAAGAACTATAGACCAATAGCTCAAACGTCCCATATCACAAAAAATCTTTGATAGAGTGGTAAGAGGCATGATTGCAAACCACTTGGATTCCCAAAAACTACATTATCCAGTAAATAACAAAAAAGGCACAATACCGTGACTGGAACGATACACAAATAACCCGCACATAAAAGAGATAAGCTTACGACGACGTTTCGGTCCGACTTGGACCATTGACAAAGTCACACGGACCGAAATGTCGTCGTAAGCTTCTCTCTTTTATGTGCGGGTTATTTGTGTATCTACATTATCCAGGGCAACATGGGTTCAGAGCATATGGCTCGTGCCTCTCTCAACTACTTGATCTCTTGGATGCACTGGAAGACAAATAAAATGCTGATGTATTATACACGGACTTTGTATAAGCCTTTTACAAGTGCAATTATGATGTAATAATTCACAAAATAAGTGATAAATGAATAACTGGCAAAGTGGATCTGCAACTTTTTAACCCATCGAACACAGAGAGTAGTGGTAAACAGAGTTAAATCGGAAGTTGCCATAGTGAAAAGCTCTGTTCCACAAGACACAGTGCTCGCCCACCATCCTGGTCCTCATCCTCATATCAGATATAGACACAGACATAAACCATAGCACCGTCTCGTCCTTTGCAGGCGATACTAGGATCGGCATGAGACTGTCATCCATTGAGGATAGAGTTAACCTCCAAAATGATATAAACCGAGTTTTCCAATGGGCAAAGAAAGCAATTTGGTGTTCAATGAAGATTAATTCCATCTACTCCTTTATAGAAAACTGGAGGAGATAATATCTAGAACTGAGTATACTAGATGTGTGTGTGTGTGTGTGTGTGTGTGTGTGTGTGTGTGTGTGTGTGTGTGTGTGTGTGTGTGTGTGTGTGTGTGTGTGTGTGTGTGTGTGTGTACTCACCTAATTGTACTCACCTAATTGTGGTTGCAGGGGTCGAGACTCAGCTCCTGGCCCCGCCTCTTCACTGATCGCTACTGGATCCTCTCTCTCTCTGCTTCCTGAGCTTTGTCATACCTCTTCTTAAAACTATGTATGGTTCCTGCCTCCACTACTTCACTTGCTAGGCTATTCCACTTGCTGACAACTCTATGACTGAAGAAATACTTCCTAACGTCCCTGTGACTCGTCTGAGTCTTCAGCTTCCAGTTGTGACCCCTTGTCCCTGTGTCCCCTCTCTGGAACATCCTATCTCTGTCCACCTTGTCTATTCCCCGCAGTATCTTGTATGTCGTTATCATGTCTCCCCTGACCCTTCTGTCCTCCAGTGTCGTCAGTCCGATTTCCCTTAACCTTTCCTCGTACGACATTCCCTTGAGCTCTGGGACTAGCCTTGTTGCAAACCTTTGT
Source organism: Cherax quadricarinatus (assembly GCF_038502225.1). Lineage (NCBI taxonomy): Eukaryota > Metazoa > Arthropoda > Malacostraca > Decapoda > Parastacidae > Cherax > Cherax quadricarinatus. The sequence goes on along the minus strand of NC_091292.1, from coordinate 47,934,621 downwards.
ACTTTCTCTAACTTCTTGACGTGCTTGACCAGGTGTGGGTTCCAGACTGGTGCTGCATACTCCAGTATGGGCCTAACATACACAGTGTACAGTGTCTTGAACGATTCCTTATTAAGGTATCGGAACGCTATTCTCAGGTTTGCCAGGCGCCCGTATGCTGCAGCGGTTATTTGGTTGATGTGTGCCTCCGGTGATGTGCTCGGTGTTATGGTCACCCCAAGGTCTTTCTCCCTGAGTGAGGTCTGTAGTCTTTGTCCACCTAGCCTATACTCTGTCTGCGGTCTTCTTTGCCCCTCCCCAATCTTCATGACTTTGCATTTGGCTGGATTGAATTCGAGAAGCCAGTTACTGGACCACATGTCCAGCCTCTCCAGGTCTCTTTGCAGTCCTGCCTCATCCTCGTCCGATTTAATTCTTCTCATCAACTTCACGTCATCTGCGAACAGGGACACTTCAGAGTCTATTCCTTCCATCATGTCGTTCACATATATCAAAAATAGCACTGGTCCTAGAACTGACCCCTGTGGGACCCCGCTCGTAACAGGCGCCCACTGTGATACCTCTTCACGTACCATGACTCGTTGCTGCCTCCCTGTCAGGTATTCCCTTATCCATTGCAGTGCCCTTCCTTTTACGTGTGCCTGATCCTCCAGCTTCTGCACTAATCTCTTGTGGGGAACTGTGTCAAAGGCCTTCCTGCAGTCTAGGAAAACGCAATCTACCCAACCCTCTCTCTCGTGTCTTACTTCTGTTACCTTGTCATAAAACTCCAGGAGGTTTGTGATACAAGATTTGCCTTCCATGAACCCATGCTGGTTTTCATTTATAATCTTGTTCCTTTCCAGGTGTTCGACCACTCTCCTCCTGATAATCTTCTCCATGACTTTGCACACAATACATGTCAGAGACACAGGTCTGTAGTTTAGTGCCTCGTTTCTGTTTCCTTTCTTAAATATGGGGACTACATTAGCTGTCTTCCATTTCTCAGGTAGTTGCCCAGTTTCAAGGGATGTGTTGAAGATTGTGGTTAGAGGCACACACAGCATCTCTGCTCCTTCTCTAAGGACCCATGGGGAGATGTTGTCCGGTCCCATCGCCTTTGAGGTGTCAAGGTCACTTAAGAGCTTCTTCACCTCCTCCTCAGTTGTTCGTATGTCATCCAACACTTGTTGGTATATTCCCTCTTGATGTTCCCTTCTGTGCTGTCTTCCCACAGCCCTTCCTGTCTCTACTGTAAAAACTTCCTTAAATCTCCTGTTCAGCTCCTCACATACCTCCTGATCATTTCTTGTGAGTTCTCCACCTTCTGTCCTTAATCTGATCACCTGGTCTTTGACTGTTGTCTTCCTCCTGATGTGGCTATACAACAGTTTCGGGTCAGTCTTGATTCTCGATGCTATGTCATTTTCATACTGTCGCTGGGCCTCCCTCCTTACCTGTGCGTACTCATTCCTGGCTCTGCGACTGATCTCCCTATTTTCGTGTGTTCTCTGCCTTCTGTACTTTTTCCATTCTCTATTGCACTTTGTTTTTGCCTCCTTACACCGTCGGGTAAACCAGGGGCTTGTTCTGGTCTTCCCGTTGTTACTGTTGCCCTTGGGAATGAACCTTTCCACTGCCTCCTTGCATTTTGTTGCTACATATTCCATCATTTCATTTACTGGCTTTCCTGCCAGTTCTCTGTCCCACTGGACCTCCCGCAGGAAGTTCTTCAACCCTATGTAGTCCCCTCTTTTATAGTCAGGCTTTTCCCATTCTACTCCTGTTATTCTCTCCACTTGCAGCTCTACTATGTATTCAAAGCACAGAACCACGTGGTCGCTAGCTCCTAGGGGACTCTCATACTTGATGTCCTCAATGTCTGAGCTGCCCAGGGTGAACACAAGGTCCAATCTTGCTGGTTCATCCTCCCCTCTCACTCTGGTAGTGTCCTTAACATGTTGGTGCATGAGGTTTTCCAGCACCACGTCCAACATCCTGGCTCTCCATGTTTCGGGACCCCCATGTGGCTCCAGGTTTTCCCAGTCAATCTCCCTGTGGTTGAAATCCCCCATAACCAGCAACTTTGCTCTGCTGGAGTGAGCTCTTCTTGCCACCTCAGCAAGTGTGTCCACCATTGCTCTGTTGCTCTCTTCATATTCCTCTCTTGGCCTCCTGCAGTTCTGTGGTGGATTATACATCACTGCAATGACCACTTTGTGTTCCCCAGACTGAAGTGTACCTGCTATGTAGTCTCTTTCTCCCGTCTCATCTATTCCTTCCATTTTCTCGAATTTCCATCTGTTTTTTACGAGCAGAGCAACCCCACCTCCCCCCCTGCCCCTTCTATCTTTCCTCATGATCTGGTATCCTGGTGGGAAGATTGCATCTGTTATTGTCTCCATGAGTTTTGTTTCTGTAACTGCTATGATGTCTGGGGACTTCTCATTGATTCTTTCTTGCCATTCCTCATGTTTATTCGTTAATCCATCTGCATTTGTGTACCAAACCTTCAACTTCTGTTCTAATACTGTAACTGTGGTGCGGGGGGTGGAAACAGAGGGATCGGTGTGTGATGGTTGGTTTGGATTGTTCAGTTGCCTTGGGGGTGTCGTGGCTGGAGTCCTTCTGCAGGTGTTTCTGGGGGGTGCGCTTGTCCTTCCATTTGATCCTGGGTTATTCTGCTCTCCTTTTTGTTTCCTGTGTGTCCTTTCGTGTGTGTGTGTGTGTGTGTGTGTGTGTGTGTGTGTGTGTGTGTGTGTGTGTGTGAGTGTGTGTGTGTGTGTGTGTGTGTGTGTGTGTGTGTGTGTGTGTGTGTGTGTGTGTGTGTGTGTGTGTGTGTGTGTGTGTGTGTGTGTGTGTGTGTGTGTGTGTGTGTGCGTGTGTGTATGTGTGTGTGTGTGTGTGTGTGTGTGTGTGTGTGTGTGTGTGTGTGTGTGTGTGTGTGTGTGTGTGTGTGTGTGTGTGTGTGTGTGTGTGTGTGTGTGTGTGTACTCACCTAGTTGTACTCACCTAGTTGAGGTTGCAGGGGTCGAGTCCGAGCTCCTGGCCCCGCCTCTTCACTGATCGCTACTAGGTCACTCTCCCTGAGCCGTGAGCTTTATCATACCTCTGCTTAAAGCTATGTATGGATCCTGCCTCCACTACATCGCTTCCCAAACTATTCCACTTACTGACTACTCTGTGGCTGAAGAAATACTTCCTAACATCCCTGTGATTCATCTGTGTCTTCAGCTTCCAACTGTGTCCCCTTGTTACTGTGTCCAATCTCTGGAACATCCTGTCTTTGTCCACCTTGTCAATTCCTCTCAGTATTTTGTATGTCGTTATCATGTCCCCCCTATCTCTCCTGTCCTCCAGTGTCGTCAGGTTGATTTCCCTTAACCTCTCCTCGTAGGACATACCTCTTAGCTCTGGGACTAGTCTTGTTGCAAACCTTTGCACTTTCTCTAGTTTCTTTACGTGCTTGGCTAGGTGTGGGTTCCAAACTGGTGCCGCATACTCCAATATGGGCCTAACGTACACGGTGTACAGGGTCCTGAACGATTCCTTATTAAGATGTCGGAATGCTGTTCTGAGGTTTGCCAGGCGCCCATATGCTGCAGCAGTTATTTGGTTGATGTGCGCTTCAGGAGATGTGCCTGGTGTTATACTCACCCCAAGATCTTTTTCCTTGAGTGAGGTTTGTAGTCTCTGGCCCCCTAGACTGTACTCCGTCTGCGGTCTTCTTTGCCCTTCCCCAATCTTCATGACTTTGCACTTGGTGGGATTGAACTCCAGGAGCCAATTGCTGGACCAGGTCTGCAGCCTGTCCAGATCCCTTTGTAGTTCTGCCTGGTCTTCGATCGAGTGAATTCTTCTCATCAACTTCACGTCATCTGCAAACAGGGACACCTCAGAGTCTATTCCTTCCGTCATGTCGTTCACAAATACCAGAAACAGCACTGGTCCTAGGACTGACCCCTGTGGGACCCCGCTGGTCACAGGTGCCCACTCTGACACCTCGCCACGTACCATGACTCGCTGCTGTCTTCCTGACAAGTATTCCCTGATCCATTGTAGTGCCTTCCCTGTTATCCCTGCTTGGTCCTCCAGTTTTTGCACTAATCTCTTGTGTGGAACTGTGTCAAACGCCTTCTTGCAGTCCAAGAAAATGCAATCCACCCACCCCTCTCTCTCTTGTCTTACTGCTGTCACCATGTCATAGAACTCCAGTAGGTTTGTGACACAGGATTTCCCGTCCCTGAAACCATGTTGGCTGCTGTTGATGAGATCATTCCTTTCTAGGTGTTCCACCACTCTTCTCCTGATAATCTTCTCCATGATTTTGCATACTATACATGTCAGTGACACTGGTCTGTAGTTTAATGCTTCATGTCTGTCTCCTTTTTTAAAGATTGGGACTACATTTGCTGTCTTCCATGCCTCAGGCAATCTCCCTGTTTCGATAGATGTATTGAATATTGTTGTTAGGGGTACACATAGCGCCTCTGCTCCCTCTCTCAATACCCATGGGGAGATGTTATCTGGCCCCATTGCCTTTGAGGTATCTAGCTCACTCAGAAGCCTCTTCACTTCTTCCTCGGTTGTGTGCACTGTGTCCAGCACTTGGTGGTGTGCCCCACCTCTCCGTCTTTCTGGAGTCCCTTCTGTCTCCTCTGTGAACACTTCTTTGAATCTCTTGTTGAGTTCCTCACATACTTCACGGTCATTTCTTGTTGTCTCTCCTCCTTCCTTCCTTAGCCTGATTACCTGGTCCTTGACGGTTGTTTTCTTCCTGATGTGGCTGTATAACAGCTTCTGGTCAGGTCGGGTGTGTGTGTGTGTGTGTGTGTGTATGCTGTAACTTGCTCAGCCATCAAAACTTTGAGGCCCAGTCCCTGGATCCATTATGTACCTCTGTAATCTTTTGACTACCGCCCACAGGATGGGTATGGGGTGCCCAATAAACATATTAAACTAACTAACGGTTCAAAATACCCCAAGTGAAAAGTAAGGGTGCCATTGGTACACTAAGAGAAAACACAATTAGTGCCTGGGGCCCAAGACTGTTCCGTAGCCTCACACAAGGCATAAGAAGAATTACCAGTAGACCCATGGGTGCCTTCAAGAAGGAACTGGATATATCCATAAAGTCTATGTCAGATCAGCTGGACTGAGGTTCATATGTTGGACTACGTGCGGCCAGCAGTAACAGCCTGGTTGATCAGGCCATGATCCATCGGAAGGCCTGGTAGTGGAGCGGGTCACGGGGGCGTTGATCCCCAGAATACGCTCCAGGTAGGAGCCGTCTCAGACAATCATACAAAACCTTGTATGGCAGTGTACGCTCAATTTTATAATGTTATACACTCCCTGGTCTACTAACACTAGAGAAAACGGGTGTATCAAAGGGGTTACCGTAAAAGAAGATTCTTGTCGTAACTCAAGACTCATAATAGCGAGATTTCTGCCCCCATAAGCCCATAAAAAGAAAATTGCTCCCAAGTAATATACTTGGCACGTTTTCCTCGATAACTCAGAATTAATTAAGTTATTGAGGTCCATGGCCTGAGGTTGGCCAGTGGCTTGGTAGGCAATGTTCTCGTTTCACATGCTGAATGCCAAAGGTTCGATCTCCAGCAAGGGTGAAAACATTTGACGTGTTTCCTTACATTTGTTGTCCTGTTCACCTAACAAACAAGTAGGAACATGGGTGTTAGTTGACTGAACCATAATGTAAATAAGACAGTCCCTCAATGATGCACTGCCTTTCTTAGGTTACCCAGGTGAAAATATTTGCACAATGGCACTTTTTTTTTCATTTGTGGGAGGGGAAATGGCAGATGTTTTTCTAAAATTCAAAAACTTACCGACTTTTTTATTTTGGATTCACCATTTTAAGAGATGAAAATAAGGTATAATATGTGGAAATTATTTAATTTCCGAAGCTATAGTGCCTAATAGGTGTTTAATGTGCTGATGTGGGTCAGGAAATGTATTTGAAAATGGACTAGAACCAACAGGGAAGCTCTGCGCCTGCGCTGATGGAGGGGAGAGGTCAAGACGGGAGGAGCGTGAGTGTTTGAATGGAGTTAAGAGGCTGGGAAAGCATGGGACCAGGAAATTGGCATTCCCGGCGGTCTAAGGATTAATATAGGCCTCACTTCATAATAGGAAGTGTTGTAACTGTTCCTGGTGAAGAGTGAGGGAACGGGATTTACGGGACCACCGTAATAAAGTGGTAAAATTTGTGAATAATGGTAGGACCGGTGGTGACTGGTGTGACGCAATGGAGTGTGTCCAGGGGAAAATACCCATGATTTAATCATCACTCATCGGTCTCAGATCTTAAAGGAGTGACCTCTAATGTGCATAATAATTATGATATATTAAATCGTCTTGTGAATTGTAATGTAATCAGTGATAATAACACTAAGTTAAGAGAATGCGTGAAGTGAAATAAGTCGCCTTGCTTTGAGTGAACACGTTAGGCCTGGTGGTTCCTGTCCCGAGGATAGTGAAGTTTTTATGGAGTCACGACTTGTAAACCGAGACAAACCAACGAATACCTCGTCCTGCTGGAATAAGAACCGTGTCGGTGTAGCAGGACATCGAAATGAGATGGTGAATGGAGGAAATAAGGAGCATCAATCACCCACAGTTAAGTAACCCTTCTAGTTATAGCAGACTGAGACTGGCCAGTTAGGTATGTTGTAATTGGATAGGTTATGGGTGATCCAGATACATCAAGTGACCAGAGAATATCTGGTAAGTGGTCGGATTATATACAAGTGTTTTTCTTTGATGGATAAATCCATGTGTAACCTACCCCCCCCCTTCATTCAGTTAAACTAATATAATCTGTACAGTACACAATTAATTAGTAGCGCTGTACTTGTGGGTGCTATCCAATTTATACTGGTCTCGGATAGATATGGATAAGATTATGAGGTCGAAGGGACCACCTGCCCTGACCAGGGGTGGTTAAGTTTTCTCACATGTCTACACGGGGTGACTACGGTAAACCATATGGCTTTTGTCTCCCAATGAGATTACTTGTAAGCAGATAATGTTGAGGTACATAAAAGTAAGCCCCTATAAAATTTTCCATATAATACATTATTCATTTTCATAATAAAATCGGCTTAGCTTTGTTTTATCAGTAGGGAGTTCCATACAAACTGATGGTAGTGCCGATCTTATTGAAACTTTTATATAATCATACGACATGGACACTTGTTCATAGAAAAATAAAGCAAAATCAGACGAAAAATGAAGACAAAAAAAAAATTATTCTCCCTAAGGAGCGCCGATACTATGGTACAAAACTGAAAATAAAATATCCACACGTCCACACTCAAGGCCAGTGAACCGGTTTCCCAGAATCTCATTATAAATATAACCTTCTCATACTTCAACAGCACATTAAATCATAAAAACAACTTGGCTCCACTCACTTCAATCTAACATACATGTCTAAGCCCCCACCCACAAAACCTTCTTTACCCACACTTCAACATTTTCTAGGGGGGACCCCTACACTACTTTCTTTCCATCACAGATTTATACTCCCTCCAAGCCATTATATTGGGTCCATCCTCTATATATGTAAAACACCATCTCAATATCCCTCTCTTCAACCCCTTTCGTACCATTGCACCTTGAATTCTCCATGCTATGAATTCCCTGTATAATATTCGCATTAAACATTGCCCTCAGACACATCATTGCCTCCAGCCTTCTCCTTGCTTCAGCATTCACATCCCAGGCATCAAACCAATATAAGAGCATTGACACCCCTATACTTTCATGCATTCTTTTCTTTCCTCTATGTGGATAAAGTTCCATGTCTCCGACACGTTAGTTCTATTATTGGCCTCATCTTTCATAGACTCATCTACCGACATGTCAGTTCTATTATTGGCCTCATCTTTCATAGACTCATCTACCGACTTGTCAGTTCTATTATTGACCTCATCTTTCATAGACTCATCTACCGACATGTCAGTTCTATTATTGGCCTCATCTTTCATAGACTCATCTACCGACATGTCAGTTCTATTATTGACCTCATCTTTCATAGACTCATCTACCGACATGTCAGTTCTGTTACTGACCTCATCTTTCACAGACTCATCTACCGACATGTCAGTTCTATTATTGACCTCATCTTTCATAGACTCATCTACCGACATGTCAGTTCTATTATTGACCTCATCTTTCATAGACTCATCTACCGACATGTCAGTTCTATTATTGACCTCATCTTTCATAGACTCATCTACCGACATGTCAGTTCTATTATTGACCTCATTTTCATAGACTCATCTACCGACATGTCAGTTCTGTTACTGACCTCATCTTTCATAGACTCATCTACCGACATGTCAGTTCTATTATTGACCTCATCTTTCATAGACTCATCTACCGACATGTCAGTTCTGTTATTGACCTCATCTTTCATAGACTCATCTACCGACATGTCAGTTCTATTATTGACCTCATCTTTCATAGACTCATCTACCGACATGTCAGTTCTATTATTGGCCTCATCTTTCATAGACTCATCTACCGACATGTCAGTTCTATTATTGACCTCATCTTTCATAGACTCATCTACCGACATGTCAGTTCCATTATTGACCTCATCTTTCATAGACTCATCTACCGACATGTCAGTTCTATTACTGACCTCATCTTTCATATACCCATCTACCGACATGTCAGTTCTATTACTGACCTCATCTTTCATATACCCATCTACCGACATGTCAGTTCTATTATTGACTTCATCTTTCATAGACCCATCTACTGACATGTCAGTTCTATTACTGACCTCATCTTTCATAGACTCATCTACCGACATGTCAGTTCTATTATTGACCTCTTCTTTCATAGACTCATCTACCGACATGTCAGTTCTATTATTGACCTCATCTTTCATAGACTCATCTACCGACATGTCAGTTCTGTTACTGACCTCATCTTTCATAGACTCATCTACCGACAAGTTCACTCCCAAAAATATCTGAACAATTCACTTCGTCTATACTTCCTCTTTCCAATCTGATATCCAATTCTTCATTACCTAAATTTTTTGTTACTCTTATCATATTGCTCTTTCCTATGTTTACTCTCAATTTTCCTCTTTTACATACCCTCCCAAATTCGTCTACCAACCATTGCATCTTCAGAATTTCGTTAAAGCAGTGCCGTAGAAAAAAGCAACTGAGGCAATCCCACACCTCTACCTAACACTCCAGCGTTCACTTCTCTTACAACACCAAGTATAAATATATTAAACAACAATGGTGACATCACGCATCACTGTGTATTCCAACTTTTACTGGAAAATTTCACTCTTCTATGTACCCTTACGTGAGCTTCACGACCTTCATTAAAACTCTTAACTGCTTTCAGTAACTTACGATCTATTCCATATTGCTCCCCTAGTTACTCTATCATATGCCTATTCCAAATCTAATAAAGGCAACGAAAACTTCCTTTCCCTTATCAAAATACTGTTTATTTACATCCTTCAACGTAAACATTTCGCTTACACATCCAGTATCCGTCCTAAAGCCTCCTTATTCATCTGCAATCCTCCTCTCCTTCTAATCCTTTCAAGGAACAATAAACAATAATAAATAATAAACAAGGAACCTTATACATTACCAGGTCTTCATATAATGAAATGAATGGAAGCGAACACCTATAACGCTAGAATTTTTTAGAGTGAATATGTGGTAGTGCTGTATTTAGAGGCTGCTCTGTTTTTAATAATTTGTAAGATTCGTGACAAAAAAATAATAACCATGTGATGATAAACACTCCCATTTTGCACAGCAATGAGTATTTTGATGCAATTTAATTGGATTTTACAGTAATGTGAATCAGCTATCCTTGCAGTGCTATTTTTGTTTGTCGTCCGCAGAAGCAAACAAAGAAATGTGTGTGAATTGTTATCCCGAAACTGGAGAATGTGACCAATTACATCAGAAGAAATTACAAATGTAATGCAAAAATTTCAGGATAATTAAACTGATGAGTATGGACGGATGTACACAAAAAATATTGGTGAGTAAAATACAAATAGTTTATAATACCTCTTTCTTCACAAGGTCTGGTCTCGACGGTGAGGTCAGTGAAGACGTACAAGCCTGAGTTCTGAAACAATTAGTAATAGTATTAAAATGTTAAATGACAAGTATATACTTGGAACTTTGATTAACACATAAAAATAAAAAGAGAATTATAAATAACCAGATAATGTACAAACGTTCAATTATTAAAGAGGAGAGGAGATGACCATTATCTCTTTTACGCATTACTTATACCGATACATTATCAATTACTTTAATGCTTGTTATGTAATTATTCTACACAGCCAGACCTTAGATAAGTATGTCTGCCAAGCAGAATATTCAGTAACTTAGCATTCACTGTAAACTCATCTAATGATCATTTATGCAAAAATTCTGAACTGATCTTGCCTTATTAATCTTAAAAGTTAGCTTTTATTCTTATTCTTAATTATTAGGTTAAGTCTGCCCGAAATGCCCCAGCATGATAGTGGCTTTCTTAGTACCAATCAAATTATGAAATGTAATCACACACACTGTAAGCTTTGCAAAGAAATAAATTTTGTATTTGTATTTGTATAAGCGAGTCAGGTGGGGGATGGGAGCTGTATAACGATTTTTTATCATAATTTGAAATGTCCGTATTAGTGAAACGCCGCAAAGTGTATGGTAGATTTATTATTGAAAGAGTTAGAGGTAAGACAGAGAGTTGGATTGCAGATGAAGAAGGAGGCTTTAGAATGGGTAGGGGATGTGTAGATTAAGTGTTTGCACTGAAGCAAATGTGTGAGCAGTATTTAGATAAAGGTAGGCATGTCTTCATTGCATTTATGGATTTAAAAGAGGCAAATGATAGGGTGGCAGATGTTGCAAGTGTATAGAATAGGTAGTAAGTTACTAAATGCTGTAAATAGCTTTATGGCTTGTAGTGTTTTAGAATTTCAGGTTCAAGAGTTGAAGAAGGAGATTCTACTTCTTCAGGAGGAAAATAGGAGGCTGAACCTTCGCATAGATGAGTTTGGGAGTGAGTGTGAGAAGGATTTAGCTGGTAAGGAAGCAATGGTCATAATCAGTGATAGTGGCAGCCGCTTTCAGTGGCAAGTGGTTCACAGTTCAGGAAGAAGGAAGATGAGGAGAGTTAATAGAGAAGATGTGAAGGTAGGAAATCGATTCTCTGTTCTCCAAGACGAGTGTACTTCAGTGGTTAGTGAGGTTGGAAGCACCACTGATTCCCCTGCTAATCAAGGTGAGAATATTTTAATAGCAGGCGATTCTCACGTAAGATATATGGACCGTGCATTTTGTAACAGAGACAGAAAGGTCAGACAGAGAGTGTGTCTTCCTGGAGCTGGTGACATAGCAGGTTGGATAATATTATGGCAGGTAATGGGAACAAACCCATTATCTGTCTTAGTGCTGGGCGTTACGACATTGGGAAGGGCAGGAGAGAGGAGCTGCTGGATAAGTACAGGTCAGCCATAGAAGTAGTTAGGTCTAAGGGAGGGATCCCAATCATATGTAGCATCTTGCCTAGAAAGGTAGTGGGCAATGAATGGATATCTAGGGCAATTGTCATAAATTGCTGGCTAGATAGGTACTGCAAGGAACTTGCAATCTCATTCATTGATAACTGGGACCTATTCTTTGGCAAACGTGATATGTATGCAAGGGATGGGGTTCATCTCTCTGGGGATGGAGTGGTTGCATTAGCCAATTCAACTGAGAGGGTAATTGATGACTTGTCTAGGAATTTAAACTGATAGATTATAGAGGTATGGGTGTTTGTGGGAAACAATCAGGCTGCAGCATTAGGGTTTAAAAACAGCAGTTATTACCAGGATACCTCAGGGATATGTTTAAAAGACAATATTCAAAATAAAGTTGCTGGTAATGGCAAATCAATTGATCAACAAACAAAGAGAGATAGTAGAGGGCATTTCCGCGCGCGCTCAACCAAAAATCGAAAAATTATGAAAGTTGAGTTATATATACCGAAAAATAGCTTAACTCTTTGGCAACACAATGGTACCAGAATGAATGTTCTACGACGATTCTACAAGAAATTATAGTCATTTATATCTGGTATGGTGACGGTGATATTGGTAGCGAGTCTGCTCACAGCCCATATATATTTTGGAAATTTTTCCTTGTTTTTTATCGCTTTTTCTTGAATTATTTCTTGCATTATTCTTTCTAATATAATAACTGACTATTTGGCATCATAAAACAGAAGGCGGGGCTTATCCCTAGACTTACAGACAACCATTAATCATATGGGATCTGGTTCAACCTGAAAGATAGAGAAATGCCTTCTGAATGCAACATACAGGGTTATAAACTATTCCACACTGATAGGGTCAACAGGAAGGGTGGTGGAGTGGCGATGTATGTCAGAGAAAATTTAAATTGTTGTCTTAGACATGATATAAGATTAGAAACATCGAACACAGAATCTGTTTGGCTACAGTTTCTCGAGGGACGTGACAAATTAATTTTGGGTGTGATTTATAGGCCCCCAAACCTTGATAGGGAGTGCAGTAAGCTGTTATGGGACGAAATTCATAAGGCATCTAGATATGAAAATGTTGTGATAATGGGAGATTTTAACTTTAGACAAATTGATTGGAACAATATGACAGGAAATCTTGAGTCTAGTGACTTTCTTGATACGGTTCAGGATTGCTTTTTAGAACAGGTTGTGACAGAACCAACTAGAGGAAACAATCTGCTTGACTTGGTTCTTGCCAACAAAGATTCACTAATTAATAATCTTGAGGTTAATGATGAGCTTGGGGAAAGTGATCACAAATCACTTAGTTTCAATATATCATGGAATTACCCAGATAACTGCAATCAAATCTCTGTCCCAGATTTTCGCTTGGCCGACTTCATGGGACTGAAAAATTACCTGGGTGGGCTAAATTGGGATGTCCTGACTATGGGTCAGGTAGGTGATCTTGGTTGCCAATATGACGTTTTTCAGAGCATAGTTCTAGCTGCCCAGACAACTTTTGTTCCGAGTAGGGAAATTAGATCTAACAAAAATGATCCCAAATGGATGAACAATAGATTAAAACATCTCATTGGTCAAAAGAGAGGCATATATAGGCGTATCAAAAGAGGGGATGGGCAGTTAAGAAATCAATATATTCAATTAAAGAGAGAAATAAAGAAAGGAATAAGAAAAGCAAAAAGGGATTATGAGGCTAAGGTCGCAAGGGATTCAAAGACTAACCCAAAAGGGTTCTTTCAGGTATACAGAAGTAAGATTAGGGACAAGATTGGCCCACTTAAGAGTAACTCTGGTCAGATCACTGACAGTGATAAGGATATGTGTGAAATTCTCAATACCTACTTCCTCTCAGTTTTCACCCAGGAAAATACTAGCGATATTCCTGAAATAATAGATTATGTAGAACAGGATGATAATAAACTATGTACGATTGCGGTAACTAGTGACATGGTCCTCAGACAAATAGAGAAACTAAAACCTAACAAATCCCCAGGCCCTGATGAACTGTTTGCAAGGGTGTTAAAGGAATGTAAAGAGGAACTTAGCATACCTTTGGCTAATCTTTTTAACATATCACTACAAACTGGCATAGTGCCTGATAAGTGGAAAATGGCAAATGTAATACCTATTTACAAGGCAGGTGACAGGTCCTTGGCTTCGAACTATAGACCAATAAGCCTTACCTCCATAGTGGGAAAATTTATGGAATCAATAATTGCCGAAGCAATTCGTAGCCATCTTGATAGGCACAGATTGATTAATGAATCTCAACACGGTTTTACAAAGGGGCGTTCCTGTCTTACGAATTTACTAACTTTTTTCACTAAGGTGTTTGAGGAGGTAGATCATGGTAATGAATATGATATTGTGTATATGGACTTCAGTAAGGCTTTCGATAGAGTTCCACATCAGAGGCTATTGAGGAAACTTAAGGCACACGGAATAGGAGGAGAAATTTTTTCCTGGGTAGAGGCATGGCTGACAAATAGGCAGCAGAGAGTTTGCATAAATGGGGAGAAATCAGAATGGGGGCACGTCACAAGCGGTGTTCCTCAGGGGTCAGTGTTGGGCCCGTTGTTGTTCACAATTTACATAAACGACATAGATGAGGGAATAAATAGCGACATAAGCAAATTTGCTGATGACACCAAAATAGGCCGTCCAATTCATTCTAATGAGGACACTAGAGCACTCCAGGATGATTTGAATAGACTGATGCAATGGTCGGAGAAGTGGCAGATGCAGTTTAATATTGACAAATGCAAAGTTCTAAATGTTGGACAGGAAAATAACCATGCCACATATAAACTAAATAATGTAGATCTTAATACTACTGATTGCGAAAAGGATTTAGGAGTTCTGGTTAGCAGTAATCTAAAACCAAGACAACAGTGCATTAGTGTTCGCAATAAAGCTAACAGAATTCTTGGCTTCATATCTAGAAGTATAAATAATAGAAGTCCTCAGGTTGTTCTTCAACTCTATATATCCTTGGTTAGGCCTCATTTAGACTATGCTGCTCAGTTCTGGTCACCGTATTACAGAATGGATATAAATGCTCTGGAAAACGTACAGAGGAGGATGACAAAGATGATCCCATGTATCAGAAATCTTCCCTATGAGGATAGACTGAGGGCCCTGAATCTGCACTCTCTCGAAAGGCGTAGAATTAGGGGGGATATGATCGAGGTGTATAAATGGAAAACAGGAATAAATAAAGGGGATGTAAATAGCGTGCTGAAAATTTCCAGCCAAGACAGGACTCGCAGCAATGGTTTCAAGTTGGAAAAATTCAGATTCAGGAAGGATATAGGAAAGCACTGGTTTGGTAATAGAGTTGTGGATGAGTGGAACAAACTCCCGAGTACAGTTATTGAGGCTAAAACGTTGTGTAGTTTTAAAAATAGGTTAGATAAATACATGAGTGGGTGTGGGTGGGTGTGAGTTGGACCTGACTAGCTTGTGCTGCTGGGTCTGGTGCCGTGCTCCTTCCTTGAGTGGAGGTGACCAGACTGGGTGGGTCATTGGGCTAATCCGGGGGGGGGGGCTAATCTGGGGGGACACATGGACCTGCTCCGCATGGGTCAGTAGGCCTGTTGCAGTGTTCCTTCTTTCTTATGTTCTTAAGTATTACACAGAGGGATGAAGAGGGGTTGTTAAGTTGGTTTGGTCATTTAGAGAGGGTGGAACAAAGTAGAATGACTTGGAAAGCATATAAACCTGTAGTGGAAGGAAGGAGGGATAAGGGCAGTCTTAGGAAAGGTTGGAGGGAGGGGGTAAAAAAGATTTTGTGGGCTAGTGACTTGGACTTCCAGCAAACATTCGTGAGCACGTCAGAGAGGAGTGAATGTAGACGAATAGTTTTTGAGATCTAACGAGCTACCCGCATGTAATCAGGGTAATATTTTATGAAGGGATTCAGGGAAACAAGTTAGCCGGATGTGAGTCTTAGAAGTGGGGAATACAATGTCTGAAATTTAAAAGAGGAGGTTGGGTTATTGGCAGTTTGGAGGGACATCTAAACTGTCGTATCCAGATGAGACGTCTCTGCATAGAGAGTCATTATTAGATTTAGATTTAGAGTTTTTATTTTGACAAATTACGTTGTTGTACAGAGGTATATAATAGTTGGGTGTACATGCCAAAAGCTCCTCTGTATGCTGAGCATTTCGGGCAGACTTAAAGATTAACTTAACAACAGTAAAGCAATATGGTCATTAGATGAGTTAGTGAGTACAGGAGAATTTAATACTACATCAGGTGATGCTACATGGTTTTGATGAGACTAGTAAAGACTTCCCCTCAAGGAAGGTTCCTTGATGTTGGTGAGGGGCTCTTGATTTAGGGAATTGGATCTGTGCTCCAATTCCCCGAATTAAGCCTGAATGCCTTCCACATCCCCCCCCCAGGCACTGTATAATCCTCTGGGTTTAGCGCTTCCCCCTTGATTATAATAATAGTAGTAGAGACTTTTTACGCTATTGGATTAGTTAACAAGGATTTCAGTATTACAATGCAACAATTTAAAACAATTTACAGTGTGATGTATTTACAGTTTAGTACTATTTAAAACAATGAAATTTGGTATTAGAGTGGAACAATTTACATTATGATGTTCTGTATTACAATCTACTACTATTTAAAACAGTGAAAAGAACAGACATCATAATTTCAAAGTAGTAAGTAAATGAGTATTCATCAGCACAATATAAGTAGATTTTGAGAAACATGTAGTGGTGAGGTATGGTTTGTCTGGTTAATTTTGAGTGATGAGGTGATTTTTTATTTGGGCCTTCAACTGATTTGCAGACAGAGGTCCTTTAGTTTGTTCTGGCAATGAATTAGAGATCTTCGGGCCTTTTACGTGCATAGCATTTTTGAATAAAGAGAGATGAACACTGGGAATATCGAAGAGTGATCTGTGTCTCGTATTATGGTTGCGTATTCTGTTATAGTTATCAAGGAGGAGTTTGAGAGGAGGGTTTACATTAGTGTTCTGTGTATGTAGTAGGCACAATAATAAGTGTATATTTAGTAGGTAAGTTTTGTATGTTTAGTAAGTTTTGTATATTTAGCAGGTTAAGACTCTTGAAAAGAAGTGGAATGTATTTTATAATGCAGGAGTTATATATGTCGTGCCGAATAAGTAAAACTTGTAATATTGGGTTAAATAACAATGCTCTTCTTGCCAAACAAGACAAATGAAAACTTCTGAATGAGATAATTTCTCAAAACGTTTTCTGAACTTAAGAAAAAAAAAATTTCATTGCGTTTTTTTATTATTAAATTATCGAAAACTTATCTGAAATATATTTAGTTGGATTAGCCTAAATTAAATTCCACTTGTTGTAGTAAGGTTAAGCAAGTTTTCTGAAGTTCATTTGGTACAAAAATATAGGTAGTAGGTTGGTAGACAGCAACCACCCAGGGAGGTACTACCGTCCTGCCAAGTGAGTGTAAAACGAAAGCCTGTAATTGTTTTACATGATGGTAGGATTGCTGGTGTCTTTTGTCTGTCTCATAAATATGCAAGATTACAGGTACGTCTTGCTACTTCTACTTACACTTAGGTCACACTACACATACATGTACATGTTTATTTATACACACTCATCTGAGTTTTCTTTGATTTTATCTTAATAGTTCTTGGTCTTATTACTTTTCCTTTTATATCCATGGGGAAGTGGAATAAGAATCTTTCCTCCGTAAGCCATGCGTGTTGTAAAAGTCAACTAAAATGCCGGGAACAATGGGCTAGTAACCCCTTTTCCTGTAATAATTACTAAAAAGAATAAGAAGAAGAAAATTGTCAAAGTGGGAAGTCTGAATGTGCGTGGATGTTGTGCAAATGATAAGAAAGAGATGATTGTGGATGTTATGAATGAGAAGAAGCTGGATGTCCTGGCTTTAAGTGAAACAAAGCTGAAGGGGGTGGGAGAGTTTCAGTGGAGAGGAATAAATGGGATTAGGTCAGGGGTTTCAAATAGAGTTAGAGCTAAAGAAGGAGTAGCAATAATGTTGAAGGATAAGTTATGGCAGGAAAAGAGGGACTATAAATGTATTAATTCAAGGATTATGTGGAGTAAAATAAAGGTTGGATGTGAAAAGTGGGTTATAGTAAGCGTATATGCACCTGGAGAAGAGAGAAGTGTAGAGGAGAGAGAGAGATTTTGGGAAATGTTGAGTGAATGCGTGGGGAGTTTTGAACCAAGTGTGAGAGTAATGGTGGTTGGGGATTTCAATGCTAAAGTGGGTAAAAATGTTGTGGAGGGAGTAGTAGGTAAATTTGGGGTGCCAGGGGTAAATGAAAATGGGGAGCCTTTAATTGAGCTATGTGTAGAAAGAGGTTTGGTAATAAGTAATACATATTTTATGAAAAAGAGGATAAATAAATATACAAGGTATGATATAGCACGTAATGAAAGTAGTTTGTTAGATTATGTATTGGTGGATAAAAGGTTGATGGGTAGGCTCCAGGATGTACACGTTTATAGAGGGGCAACTGATATATCGGATCATTATTTAGTTGTAGCTACAGTTAGAGTAAGAGGTAGATGGGAAAAGAGGAAAATGGCAACAACAAGTAAGAGGGAGGTGAAAGTGTATAAACTAAGGGAGGAGGAAGTTCGGGTGAGATATAAGCAACTATTGGCAGAAAGGTGGGCTGGTGCAAGTATGAGTAGTGGGGGGGGGGGGGGGTGAAGAGGGTTGGAATAGTTTTAAAAATGCAGTATTAGAATGTGGGGCAGAAGTTTGTGGTTATAGGAGGGTGGGTGCAGGAGGAAAGAGGAGTGATTGGTGGAATGATGAAGTAAAGGGTGTGATAAAAGAGAAAAAGTTAGCTTATGAGAGGTTTTTACAAAGCAGAAGTGTTATAAGAAGAGTAGAGTATATGGAGAGTAAAAGAAAGGTGAAGAGAGTGGTGAGAGAGTGCAAAAGGAGAGCAGATGATAGAGTGGGAGAGGCACTGTCAAGAAATTTTAATGAAAATAAGAAAAAAATTTGGAGTGAGTTAAACAAGTTAAGAAAGCCTAGGGAACGAATGGATTTGTCAGTTAAAAACAGAGTAGGGGAGTTAGTAGATGGGGAGATGGAGGTTTTGGGTAGATGGCGAGAATATTTTGAGGAACTTTTAAATGTCGACGAAGAAAGGGAGGCGGTAATTTCATGCACTGGCCAGGGAGGTATACCATCTTTTAGGAGTGAAGAAGAGCAGGATGTGAGTGTGGGGGAGGTGCGTGAGGCATTACGTAGAATGAAAGGGGGTAAAGCAGCTGGAACTGACGGGATCATGACAGAAATGTTAAAAGCAGGGGGGGATATAGTGTTGGAGTGGTTGGTATTTTTGTTTAATAAATGTATGAAAGAGGGGAAGGTACCTAGGGATTGGCAGAGAGCATGTATAGTCCCTTTATATAAAGGGAAGGGGGACAAAAGAGATTGTAAAAATTATAGAGGAATAAGTTTACTGAGTATACCAGGAAAAGTGTACGGTAGGGTTATAATTGAAAGAATTAGAGGTAAGACAGAATGTAGGATTGCGGATGAGCAAGGAGGTTTCAGAGTGGGTAGGGGATGTGTAGATCAAGTGTTTACATTGAAGCATATATGTGAACAGTATTTAGATAAAGGTAGGGAAGTTTTTATTGCATTTATGGATTTAGAAAAGGCATATGATAGAGTGGATAGGGGAGCAATGTGGCAGATGTTGCAAGTATATGGAATAGGTGGTAAGTTACTAAATGCTGTAAAGAGTTTTTATGAGGATAGTGAGGCTCAGGTTAGGGTGTGTAGAAGAGAGGGAGACTACTTCCCGGTAAAAGTAGGTCTTAGACAGGGATGTGTAATGTCACCATGGTTGTTTAATATATTTATAGATGGGGTTGTAAAAGAAGTAAATGCTAGGGTGTTCGGGAGAGGGGTGGGATTAAATTATGGGGAATCAAATACAAAATGGGAATTGACACAGTTGCTTTTTGCTGATGATACTGTGCTTATGGGAGATTCTAAAGAAAAATTGCAAAGGTTAGTGGATGAGTTTGGGAGTGTGTGTAAAGGTAGAAAGTTGAAAGTGAACATAGAAAAGAGTAAGGTGATGAGGGTATCAAATGATTTAGATAAAGAAAAATTGGATATCAAATTGGGGAGGAGGAGTATGGAAGAAGTGAATGTTTTCAGATACTTGGGAGTTGACGTGTCGGCGGATGGATTTATGAAGGATGAGGTTAATCATAGAATTGATGAGGGAAAAAAGGTGAGTGGTGCGTTGAGGTATATGTGGAGACAAAAAACGTTATCTATGGAGGCAAAGAAGGGAATGTATGAAAGTATAGTAGTACCAACACTCTTATATGGGTGTGAAGCTTGGGTTGTGAATGCAGCAGCGAGGAGGCGGTTGGAGGCAGTGGAGATGTCCTGTCTAAGGGCAATGTGTGGTGTAAATATTATGCAGAAAATTCGGAGTGTGGAAATTAGGAGAAGGTGTGGAGTTAATAAAAGTATTAGTCAGAGGGCTGAAGAGGGGTTGTTGAGGTGGTTTGGTCATTTAGAGAGAATGGATCAAAGTAGAATGACATGGAGAGCGTATAAATCTGTAGGGGAAGGAAGGCGGGGTAGGGGTCGTCCTCGAAAAGGTTGGAGGGAGGGGGTAAAGGAGGTTTTGTGGGCGAGGGGCTTGGACTTCCAGCAAGCGTGCGTGAGCGTGTTAGATAGGAGTGAATGGAGACGAATGGTATTTGGGACCTGACGATCTGTTGGAGTGTGAGCAGGGTAATATTTAGTGAAGGGATTCAGGGAAACCGGTTATTTTTATATAGCCGGACTTGAGTCCTGGAAATGGGAAGTACAATGCCTGCACTCTAAAGGAGGGGTTTGGGATATTAGCAGTTTGGAGGGATATGTTGTGTATCTTTATACGTATATGCTTCTAAACTGTTGTGTTCTGAGCACCTCTGCAAAAACAGTGATTATGTGTGAGTGAGGTGAAAGTGTTGAATGATGATGAAAGTATTTTCTTTTTGGGGATTTTCTTTCTTTTTTGGGTCACCCTGCCTCGGTGGGAGACGGCCGACTTGTTAAATATATATATATATATATATATATATATATATATATATATATATATATATATATATATATATATATATGCATGGACATGATTGGAGAAAGAGACTACATTGTAGGTACAATTCAGTCCGGAGAACATAAAGTAGTCATTGGAGTGATGTATAACCCACCACAGAACTGCAGGAGGCCAAGAGAGGAGTACGAAGAAAACAACAGGGTGATGGTGGACACACTGGCTGAGGTGGCAAGAAGAGCTCACTCGAGCAGAGCAAAGTTACTGGTAATGGGCGATTTCAACCACAGGGAGATCGACTGGGAAAACCTGGAGCCACATGGGGGTCCCGAAACATGGAGAGCCAAGATGATGGATGTGGTACTTGAAAACCTCATGCATCAACATGTCAGGGACACAACCAGAGAGAGAGGGGAGGATGAGCCAGCAAGACTGGATCTTGTGTTCACCCTGAGCAGTTCAGACATTGAGGACATCACTTACGAGAGGCCCCTTGGAGCTAGCGATCACGTGGTTCTGAGTTTTGACTATATAGTAGAGTTACAAGTGGAGAAGGTAACAGGAACTGAAGGGGACAGGCCAAACTATAAAAGGGGGGACTACACAGGTATGAGAAACTTCCTGCAGGAGGTTCAGTGGGACAGAGAAATGGTAGGAAAATCAGTAAACGAGATGATGGAATATGTGGCAACAAAGTGCAAGGAGGCAGAGGAAAGTTTTGTTCCCAAGGGAAACAGAAATAATAGGAAGACCAAAACGAGTCCTTGGTTTACCCGAAGGTGTAGGGAGGCAAAAACTAAGTGCAACAGAGAATGGAAAAGGTACAGGAGGCATAGGACCCAGGAAAACAAGGAGATTAGTAGAAGAGCCAGAAACGAGTATGCACAGATAAGGAGGGAGGCCCAGCGACAGTATGAAAACGACATAGCATCGAAAGTCAAATCTGACCCGAAACTGCTGTATAGCCACATTAGGAGGAAGACAACAGTCAAGGACCAGGTGATAAGGCTGAGGAAAGAAGGTGGAGAACTCACAAGAAACGATCAAGAGGTATGTGAGGAGCTCAACACGAGATTTAAGGAAGTATTTACAGTAGAGACAGGAAGGACTCTGGGGGGACAGACCAGATGGGGACACCAGCAAGGAATACACCAACAAGTGTTGGACGACATACATACAGATGAGGAGGAGGTGAAGAAACTGCTAAGGGACATCGATACCTCAAAGGCAATGGGACCGGACAACATCTCCCCGTGGGTCCTTAGAGAGGGAGCAGATATGTTGTGCGTACCACTTACCACAATCTTCAACACATCCCTGGAAACTGGGCAACTACCTGAGGTATGGAAGACGGCAAATGTAGTTCCCATTTTCAAAAAAGGAGACAGAAAAGAGGCACTAAACTATAGACCTGTGTCATTGACGTGTATAGTATGCAAAATTATGGAGAAGATTATCAGGAGGAGAGTGGTGGAGCACCTGGAACGGAACAGGAGTATAAATGCCAACCAGCACGGATTCACGGAAGGCAAATCCTGTGTCACAAACCTTCTGGAGTTTTATGATAAAATAACAGAAGTAAGACAAGAGAGAGAGGGGTGGGTTGATTGCATCTTCTTGGACTGCAAGAAGGCCTTTGACACAGTTCCTCACAAGAGATTAGTGCAGAAGCTAGAGCATCAGGCGCATATAACAGGAAGGGCACTGCAATGGATCAGAGAATACCTGACAGGGAGGCAACAACGAGTCATGGTACGTAATGATGTATCACAGTGGGCACCTGTGACGAGCGGGGTCCCACAGGGGTCGGTCCTAGGACCAGTGCTATTTTTGGTATATGTGAACGACATGACGGAAGGGTTAGACTCAGAAGTGTCCCTGTTTGCAGATGATGTGAAGTTAATGAGGAGAATTAAATCTGATGAGGACCAGGCAGGACTTCAAAGAGACCTGGACAGACTGGACACCTGGTCCAGCAAATGGCTTCTCGAATTTAATCCTGCCAAATGCAAAGTCATGAAGATAGGGGAAGGGCACAGAAGACCACAGACAGAGTATAGGCTAGGTGGCCAAAGACTGCAAACCTCACTCAAGGAGAAAGATCTTGGGGTGAGTATAACACCGAGCATGTCTCCGGAAGCACACATCAATCAGATAACTGCTGCAGCATATGGGCGCCTGGCAAACCTGAGAACAGCATTCCGATACCTTAGTAAGGAATCATTCAAGACACTGTACACCGTGTATGTCAGGCCCATACTGGAGTATGCAGCACCTGTTTGGAACCCGCACTTGATAAAGCACGTCAAGAAACTAGAGAAAGTACAAAGGTTTGCAACAAGGTTAGTTCCAGAGCTAAGGGGAATGTCCTATGAAGAAAGATTAAGGGAAATCGGCCTGACGACACTGGAGGACAGGAGGGTCAGGGGAGACATGATAACGACATATAAAATACTGCGTGGAATAGACAAGGTGGACAAAGACAGGATGTTCCAGGGAGGGGACACAGAAACAAGAGGCCACAATTGGAAGTTGAAGACACAAATGAGTCAGAGAGATAGTAGGAAGTATTTCTTCAGTCATAGAGTTGTAAGGCAGTGGAATAGCCTAGAAAATGACGTAGTGGAGGCAGGAACCATACACAGTTTTAAGACGAGGTTTGATAAAGCTCATGGAGCGGGGAGAGAGAGGGCCTAGTAGCAACCGGTGAAGAGGCGGGGCCAGGAGCTAGGACTCGACCCCTGCAACCACAAATAGGTGAGTACAAATAGGTGAGTACACACACACACACACACACACACACACACACACACACACACACACACACACACACACACACACACACACACACACACACAGGGTAGGTCCCAGGAGGGTTGTGTCAGGTCACAAGAAGTTGCGGCCAGTAATTACACCGCACAAGACACACGCACACGCACACATACACACACACGCACACACACACATACACACACACACACACACACACACACACACATGTACACAGGCAGTGTTACACAGTTATTACACTTAGGACACCTCTCTCAACACACACGTAAATCCAGAAAGGGCAATAAGTAGAGATAGTAGCATAATTGGGAAAGATAAATGAGACTAAATTTGTGCCTACACGACGGATACCCCTCCCTCCCTCACACACAAGCACACAAGGGTAGACACACACACACACACACACACACACATACACACACACAAACACACACACATACACCACACACACACCACACACACACACACACGCACACACACACACGCACACACACACACGCACATTACACATACACACACATACCCATACACCACACACACCACACACACACCGCACACACCACACACACACCACACACATACCACACACCCTCCACCAACCAAACCTAACACAAACACGTCCCCCCTTCCCTAACCACCTCACCATAGCCACCTACCCCTCCCCCAAACCACCTAACCCCTCCCCAAACCGTCTAACCCCCTCCCAACAACCTCCCCCCTCCAATAACCATCCTCCCCCTCCCCCATAACCATCCATCCCCTCTCTCCCCCAAACCATCTAACTCCCTCCCCCAACTATCTCTACCCCTCCAATAACCATCCTCCCCCTCCCCCACAACCATCCATCCCCTCTCCTCCTAACCATCTATTCCCCTCCCCCTAACCAGGATGAGGACAAGGGGCTCCAAGGACGAATCTGGGAGGGAGGAATGGGAGGTAGAGCTCAAAAAAAGGGAGGAAGACTGGGGAAGGAGACTAGATGAGCTGGAAAGGAAGATGGAAGAGAGGTTAGCAGCAGAATGCAGAAGGTGGAAGCAACAGGCCACAGCAGCAGAAATCAAGATAGAGAGATTAGAAGAGGAGCTGAGACATCTGAAACAGCACAGAGACAAAGATATTACAGAAGTAGCATCGGCAATGGCTACATCAAACACAGACAACAGGTCTGAAGGAAGCATGGAAACTAAACTGTATGCAGAGGTCCTGTCAAACCCACATGGGGCCAAAACAAAGACAGGGAGCACACTAGGACAGAATGAGAGGTTGGAAGACATTGAAGGAACTAGGACATGTGCAAGGACCTTACCAGATACCTGTGGGGGCCAGGAGCAGGTGAGCAGGAAGGATAAACCAAGAAGCATAGGGGCCATAACTAGGGAAGGGACTGAAGGAAGGAACACTCCACGGGAAGGAACTAAAACACATCAGAGGATGCAATGGGAGTCACAGTGGGAGGTGGAAAGGGAGAGATCCGTGTTTGTCTATGGGCTAGACGAAGCTAAAGGGGAAACTTATGATGAAAGAAAGCAGGAGGAGAAAAAAGCGATTGAAGATATCATGAAGGTGATAGGCGAGGGGGACATGACCCAGGTGGCAAATTTTCGGAGAATTGGGTGGTTCACAAAGAAAAGGAATCGGCCTCTCAAAGTAATTTTCAAGGCAGAATCAACCCGAACCATGATCCTGCAGGAGAAAGCACGGCTGAGAGGCAAGCAGGAGTTCCGGAGTGTGTACCTCGATCGAGACAGAACACAGGACGAAAGGAAGACAATGAAAGAGAGAGTTCAAAAACGAAAGGAGAAATGGGAGGAAATGAAAAAGGAGAGCAGAATAACCCAGGATCAAATGGAAGGACAAGCGCACCCCCCAGAAACACCTGCAGAAGGACTCCAGCCACGACACCCCCAAGGCAACTGAACAATCCAAACCAACCATCACACACCGATCCCTCTGTTTCCACCCCCCGCACCACAGTTACAGTATTAGAACAGAAGTTGAAGGTTTGGTACACAAATGCAGATGGATTAACGAATAAACATGAGGAATGGCAAGAAAGAATCAATGAGAAGTCCCCAGACATCATAGCAGTTACAGAAACAAAACTCATGGAGACAATAACAGATGCAATCTTCCCACCAGGATACCAGATCATGAGGAAAGATAGAAGGGGCAGGGGGGGAGGTGGGGTTGCTCTGCTCGTAAAAAACAGATGGAAATTCGAGAAAATGGAAGGAATAGATGAGACGGGAGAAAGAGACTACATAGCAGGTACACTTCAGTCTGGGGAACACAAAGTGGTCATTGCAGTGATGTATAATCCACCACAGAACTGCAGGAGGCCAAGAGAGGAATATGAAGAGAGCAACAGAGCAATGGTGGACACACTTGCTGAGGTGGCAAGAAGAGCTCACTCCAGCAGAGCAAAGTTGCTGGTTATGGGGGATTTCAACCACAGGGAGATTGACTGGGAAAACCTGGAGCCACATGGGGGTCCCGAAACATGGAGAGCCAGGATGTTGGACGTGGTGCTGGAAAACCTCATGCACCAACATGTTAAGGACACTACCAGAGTGAGAGGGGAGGATGAACCAGCAAGATTGGACCTTGTGTTCACCCTGGGCAGCTCAGATATTGAGGACATCAAGTATGAGAGTCCCCTAGGAGCTAGCGACCACGTGGTTCTGTGCTTTGAATACATAGTAGAGCTGCAAGTGGAGAGAATAACAGGAGTTGAATGGGAAAAGCCTGACTATAAAAGAGGGGACTACATAGGGTTGAAGAACTTCCTGCGGGAGGTCCAGTGGGACAGAGAACTGGCAGGAAAGCCAGTAAATGAAATGATGGAATATGTAACAACAAAATGCAAGGAGGCAGTGGAAAGGTTTATTCCCAAGGGCAACAGTAACAACGGGAAGACCAGAACGAGCCCCTGGTTTACCCGACGGTGTAAGGAGGCAAAAACAAAGTGCAATAGAGAATGGAAAAAGTACAGAAGGCAGAGAACACACGAAAATAGGGAGATCAGTCGCAGAGCCAGGAATGAGTACGCACAGGTAAGGAGGGAGGCCCAGCGACAGTATGAAAATGACATAGCATCGAGAATCAAGACTGACCCGAAACTGTTGTATAGCCACATCAGGAGGAAGACAACAGTCAAAGACCAGGTGATCAGATTAAGGACAGAAGGTGGAGAACTCACAAGAAATGATCAGGAGGTATGTGAGGAGCTGAACAGGAGATTTAAGGAAGTTTTTACAGTAGAGACAGGAAGGGCTGTGGGAAGACAGCACAGAAGGGAACATCAAGAGGGAATATACCAACAAGTGTTGGATGACATACGAACAACTGAGGAGGAGGTGAAGAAGCTCTTAAGTGACCTTGACACCTCAAAGGCGATGGGACCGGACAACATCTCCCCATGGGTCCTTAGAGAAGGAGCAGAGATGCTGTGCGTGCCTCTAACCACAATCTTCAACACATCCCTTGAAACTGGGCAACTACCTGAGAAATGGAAGACAGCTAATGTAGTCCCCATATTTAAGAAAGGAAACAGAAACGAGGCACTAAACTACAGACCTGTGTCTCTGACATGTATTGTGTGCAAAGTCATGGAGAAGATTATCAGGAGGAGAGTGGTCGAACACCTGGAAAGGAACAAGATTATAAATGAAAACCAGCATGGGTTCATGGAAGGCAAATCTTGTATCACAAACCTCCTGGAGTTTTATGACAAGGTAACAGAAGTAAGACACGAGAGAGAGGGGTGGGTAGATTGCGTTTTCCTAGACTGCAGGAAGGCCTTTGACACAGTTCCCCACAAGAGATTAGTGCAGAAGCTGGAGGATCAGGCGCACGTAAAAGGGAGGGCACTGCAATGGATAAGGGAATACCTGACAGGGAGGCAGCAACGAGTCATGGTACGTGAAGAGGTATCACAGTGGGCGCCTGTTACGAGCGGGGTCCCACAGGGGTCAGTTCTAGGACCAGTGCTATTTTTGATATATGTGAACGACATGATGGAAGGAATAGACT
The DNA here is from genome assembly GCF_038502225.1 of Cherax quadricarinatus. Lineage (NCBI taxonomy): Eukaryota > Metazoa > Arthropoda > Malacostraca > Decapoda > Parastacidae > Cherax > Cherax quadricarinatus. Next base: position 47,907,164 of record NC_091292.1, on the reverse strand, counting down.
CTGAAGTGTCCCTGTTCGCAGATGACGTGAAGTTGATGAGAAGAATTAAATCGGACGAGGATGAGGCAGGACTGCAAAGAGACCTGGACAGGCTGGACATGTGGTCCAGCAACTGGCTTCTCGAATTCAATCCAGCCAAATGCAAAGTCATGAAGATTGGGGAGGGGCAAAGAAGACCGCAGACAGAGTATAGGCTAGGTGGACAAAGACTACAGACCTCACTCAGGGAGAAAGACCTTGGGGTGACCATAACACCGAGCACATCACCGGAGGCACACATCAACCAAATAACCGCTGCAGCATACGGGCGCCTGGCAAACCTGAGAATAGCGTTCCGATACCTTAATAAGGAATCGTTCAAGACACTGTACACTGTGTATGTTAGGCCCATACTGGAGTATGCAGCACCAGTCTGGAACCCACACCTGGTCAAGCACGTCAAGAAGTTAGAGAAAGTACAAAGGTTTGCAACAAGGCTAGTCCCAGAGCTCAAGGGAATGTCGTACGAGGAAAGGTTAAGGGAAATCGGACTGACGACACTGGAGGACAGAAGGGTCAGGGGAGACATGATAACGACATACAAGATACTGCGGGGAATAGACAAGGTGGACAGAGATAGGATGTTCCAGAGAGGGGACACAGGGACAAGGGGTCACAACTGGAAGCTGAAGACTCAGACGAGTCACAGGGACGTTAGGAAGTATTTCTTCAGTCATAGAGTTGTCAGCAAGTGGAATAGCCTAGCAAGTGAAGTAGTGGAGGCAGGAACCATACATAGTTTTAAGAAGAGGTATGACAAAGCTCAGGAAGCAGAGAGAGAGAGGATCCAGTAGCGATCAGTGAAGAGGCGGGGCCAGGAGCTGAGTCTCGACCCCTGCAACCACAATTAGGTGAGTACAATTAGGTGAGTACACACACACACACACACACACACACACACACACACACTCACACCCATACAAAAGTGCTGGTATAACTATACTCTCATACATTCCCCTCTTTGCTTTCATGGAATAAGTTCTATGTCTCCACAGACTCCTCAGTGCACCACTCACCTTTTCCCCCTCGTCATTTCTACGATTCAACTCATTTTTCATTAACCCATCTGGTGACACCTCCACTTCCAAACATCTGAATACATTCACCTCCTTCATACTCTCTCCCTCCAATCTGATATCCAGTCTTCCATTATCAAATTTGTTTGTTTCCCTCATCACTTTACTCTTTCGTATATTAACTTTTATTTTTCTTCTTTAACATATTCTACCAAACTCATCAACTAACCTCTGCAACTTCTTTTCAGAATCTCCCAAAAGCACACTGTCATCAGCAAAGAGCAACTGTGACAACTCCCACTTTGAGTTAGATTCTTGCCAACACCCGAAGATTCATTTCTCTTACAACCATGGTGACATCACACATCCTTTTCTACGGCTTACTTTTACTGGGAAAGAATCTCCCTCTCGCCTACATTCTCTGACCTTAGCCTCACTATCCTCGTCAAGACTTTTCACTGCTTTCAATAACCTACTTCCTATTACATACATTTGCAAGATCTGCCACATTGCCCCTCTATCCACCCTATCATACGCTTTTTCCAAATCCATAAATTACAAAAAAACCTCTTTACCCTTATCTAAATACTGTTCATCTATGTTTCACTGCAAACGCTTGTGCTATAAACCCCCGACCCTTTCTAAAGTCTTCTTGTTCATCTGCTATCCTGTTCTAAGTCTCAGTATACATGCTCTCTGCAAATTCCTATGTACCTTACCCTCTTCCATACATTTATTAAATAAAAACACTATATCCCCAACTGCTTTTAACATTTCTGTCTTTATCCCATCAATCCCAGCTGCTTTATTTCCTATAATTCTAACCACTTCCTCACGAACTTCCCTCACACTCACAACTGGCTCTTCCTCACTCCCACAAGATATTATTCCTCTTTGCCCTATACACGAAATCACAGCTTCTCTATCTTCATTAACATTTAAAAAATCCTCAAAATATTCCCTCCATCTTCCCGATACCTGTAACTCTCCGTTTAATAACTCTTCTCTCCTATTTTTCACTAACAAATCCATTGGTTCTCTAGGCTTTCTCAACTTATTAATCTCACTCCAAAACTTATTCTTATTTTCAACAAAATTTGTTGATAACGTCTCATCCACTCTCTCTTTTGCTCTCTTTTTACACTGCCTGACCACTCTCTTAGCCCCTCCTTTTCTCTCCATATTCTCATCCCTCCTTGCATCACTTCTACTTTGTAAAAATCTTTCATATGCTAACTTTTTCTCTCTTACTACTCTCTTTACATTATCATTCCACCAGTCGTTCCTCCCGCACCAAGTTTCCTGTAACCACAAACCTCTCTTAAACACTCTATCACTATTTTCTTAAACTTACCCCAAAGATCTTCGACCCCATTGCCCTTGCTAGCACTATCATCTATCCTCCAACAGTTGTTTATATCTTACCCTAACTGCCTCCTCCTTTAGTTTATAAACTTTCACCTCTGTTTTACTTGCTCCTTCCATTGTCATAGTATCCCATATATCTTTTACTCTCACTGTAGCTACAAATAAAAAGTGATCTGAAATATCTGTAGCCCATCCATAAACATGTGCATCCTTAAGTCTACCCAACAGTCTTTTATCTACCAATACATAGTTCAGCAAACTACTGTCATAATGCTCTATATCATATCTTGTATAATTCTTCATACTCTTTCTTAAAATATGTTTTACCTATAATCAAACCCTTTCCTATACAAAGTTCAATCAAATTCTCCCCATTATAATTTACGCCTGGCATCTGAAACTTACCTACGACACTCTCTAAATGCTTCACCTACTTTCGGATTTAGGTCCCCTACCACAGTTACTCTCTCACCTGACTCAAACGTTTCTACATACTCGCTTAACATCTCCCAAAATCTCTCTCTCTCTCCTCTCTTCTCCAGGTAAATACACAGTTATTATAACCCACATTTCACAGCCGACCTTTATTTTAATCCACATAATCCTTGACTTTATACATTTATATTCCGCATTGTCACTCCATAACTGATCCTTCAACATATCCCATCAAGGAAGGGTGTCCCATAAAAGAAAACCTTTCATCATCATTTACTCCATCACTGTCTTTCCAGAAGCACGCTTACGCTACTGTTATAAAACTGCTACATTAACACCCCTCCTTCACACATATATATATATATATATATATATATATATATATATATATATATATATATATATATATATATATATATATATATATATATATATATATATATATATATATATATATATATAAATATATATATATATATATATATATATATATATATATATATATATATATATATATATATATATATATATATATATATATATATATATATATAAATATATATATATATACGATCATTATTTTTGGAAACAATGAGGCAATTTTAAAACGTAATTATTACTAAACTCATTGGTTTCATAAATCCTGACGACTAATATTATACAGACGGAGCCTAGAAGCTATACGTCACGCCAGTAAACAAAGGCAAGTATATATGCAAGAACTTGTGCTTGTGTGCATAAATATTCAGAAACTTAAAGAATACCCAGGTTACAAACACATGTACATCAATGTTGATCAACATCAAATTTCCATAAAATACTTACATCAAACATCTGCAGAGCATCAACGTAGTCGGAGTAGAAAGAATATCTTCGTATGATGTTACCTGTAAAGAGAAGTACATTATAAATACACATTAAGCAGAATATTGTGTAGAAGTCGTATTGGCACTTGGACTGTGCAGTCTTTGTATGATAAGAGTCACTTGATTCCTTTATCTAAACTTGTTAGTGTATATGTATGTTCATCGTCTTTTTTAACAGGAAGGGTTTGAGTTATGAGGTATAAGATGTATTTTGAGCATTAGAGGTTACACATCCAACAGTTTTGCCTGAGAGCATTAGAACAGAGTGGAGACACGTGATTTCTTATGACATAACGTGCTGATGGAGCGTGGGCAAGGTAAAATGTATGAAAGGATTTAGGGAAACCAGTTAGCAGGTGTTGGAAAATGCAGTAATACAGTGTATGAAGTTGAAGGGTTGGGTTAAGATATTGTCCTTCAGTGTAACATTTTAACTATGAAAATAAGCACACTTCTGACAAGAAAGTAATTGAATGAATAATGGCTAAAATATTTCCTTTTATTTTGGGTCACCCAACATGGTAGGGGACAGTCCCCTTCTCACTGTAACATTCATAACTTATGCTTCACACTGATGATGTTGACCTACTATGTCTTATATACCAGCCTTTCGTTTTGGAATAATTTAGACATGTAACCGTATTGGTCAGCTTGTACATCACAGTAAATACATGTATATTTCGTGTGAAGTGGCGCTGTCACTGAGATACTGGAGTGTATATAACTTGCCTTGCTTGCTACTGTACAAGCACCTAAGAAACCTTATGGATATTAGTGAGGTATTATCCTTTCATTTGCCTTTATTCACAACTACCATCGCTCTCTTTTCCTTTCTCTCTTTCAAAATAAAGGTTAATAAAACTTTGCTCTCATATAATGTACTTACCTGTAATACATGGAATATCTCGAAATTAAGTTCTTTAGCTGTTTACTGCCCCCTGCTGTCATTAATGAATTAATGGAAACGATTTTAATAGCAAGTATTGATTAGTGAATGTTTTACATACTGACTGTTAGATATTGTCAGTGGCCATCATTTTTGATAGGGTTAAGGGCAGATGATGTAGGAACATTTTCACAACTCCTCTATTTTATTTTTTTTTCTGGAGTGAAAAAGTTCCACTGGCGGGTTATTCATCAGAAAACATTAGTTTTGTTTCATGATGAATCTTGCATAACTCCACTGCAACCATCAGATGCTGCATGTACAAACAAGCTTGATTGGCCATTGAGCCCAAACAAGTGAGTTCAACTCCACTAAACATTTTGTATCAAGTGTGAAATGTTGAAATATATACTCCTTTGGGGAAACTATATACTTAATACTCATTCTTATACAGTTCTGTTGTAGGGATTCCACGATTCACAATGAAGGGGCCTCTTTGGATGCAGCTGTGAAGAGGATGAATCCACTGAAGCTAGGTATATTTCATTTTATGTATTTAAATAGACTTAGCTGGTAAAAAATCCCCATAGCTTTTGGTCGTGCTCAAACTAGATAGTGGCCACACAGTGGTCCAAGAACTTGTAAGACAGTTTACAAGTCATAAAGAACTAAAGATCCTTCGAAAACCCGGTAAAGACTGGAGTTTTTACAAAATATTTGAGTTACTGCAAGACCTCAGCGAAAGAGAATGGTGAGATGGGCCCATGGGCCCTCGCTGCTCCAGCAGAAAACGGGAGTCACCTGCTGCTCACCCAGCACTCCAAGTGTCCCGGAACGTCACCCAGGGTAGCGTAGAAAACGGGGCATCCAGCATTGTCCTCTCACTCACTCAAGCGGCAACTCACCCAAACAGACATACCCACCATACACAACACCAGACTATGGTCTCAGAGTTGTCTGAATGTGAATGTTCTCTACACACAGTGTTTATAGTGTTTATAAAGGCAACTTAAGGGACGAGACTGTGTCTCATGTTTCTCTCATATATATTTTTAAATTAAGTTTAAACTTTTATCATATACATTAGCATATATATATATATATATATATATATATATATATATATATATATATATATATATATATATATATATATATATATATATATATATATATATATATATATATATATATATATATATATAGGTAGTAGGTTGGTAGACATCACTCAATGATCACTGGGGAACTGTGCTCACTCAGTGATTACTGGGGAACTGTGCTCACTCAATGATCACTGGGGAACTGTGCTCACTCAGTGATTACTAGGGAACTGTGCTCACTCAGGGGTCACTAGGGAACTGTTCTCACTCAGGGGTCACTAGGGAACTGTTCTCACTCAGTGATCACTAGGGAACTGTGCTCACTCAGTGATCACTGGAGAACTGTGCTCACTCAGTGATCACAAGGGAACTGTGCTCACTCAGTGATCAAAAGGGAAATGTGCTCACTCAGTGATCACTGTGCCACTGTGCTCACTAAGTGATCACTAGAGAACTGCGATCGCTCAGTGATCACTGGGGCACTCTGCTCTCTCAGTGATCACGGTGGAACTGTGCTCACTCATTGATCTTTCGGGCACTTTCCTCGCTCAGGGATCACTGGAGACCTGTGCTCACTCAGTGGTCACTGAAGAACTGTGTTCATTGAGGGATGACTAGGGAACTGTGCTCACTCAGTGATCACTAGGGAACTGTGCTCACTCAGGGATCACTAGGGAACTGTTCTCAGTCAGTGATCACAAGGGAACTGTGCTCGCTCGGTGATCACTAGGAAACTGTGCTCACTCAGTGATCACTGGGATACTGTGCTCACTCATTGATAACTGGGGACCTGTGCTCACTCAATGATCACTGGGGAACTGTGCTCACTCAGTGATCACTGGGGAACTGTGCTCACTCAGTGATCACTGGGGAACTGTGCTCACTCAGTGATCACTGGGGAACTGTGCTCACTCAGTGATCACTAGGGAACTGTGCTCTTTCTGTGATCACTGGAGAACTGTGCTCACTCAGTGATCACTGGGGAACTATGCTCACTCAGTGATCACTAGGGAACTGTGCTCACTATGTGATCACTGGGGAACTGTGCTCACTCAGTGATCACTAGGGAACTGTGCTCACTCAGTGATCACTAAGGAACTGTGCTCACTCAGTGATCACTAGGGAAATGTGATCACTCAGTGATCTCTAGAGAACTGGGGTCACTCAGGAATCACTGGGAAACTGTGCTCACTCAGTGATCACAAGGGAACTGTGCTCACTCAGTGATCACTGGGATACTGTGCTCACTCATTGATAACTGGGGACCTGTGCTCACTCAATGATCACTAAGAAACTGTGCTCACTGAGTGATCATAATGGAACTATGCTCACTCAGTGATCACAAGGGAACTGTGCTCACTCAGTGATCACAAGAAAACTGTACTCACTCAGTGATCACTAGGGAATTGTGCTCACTCGGGGATGACTAGGAAACTGTGCTCACTCAGTGATCACTGGGATACTGTGCTCACTCATTGATAACTGGGGACCTGTGCTCACTCAATGATCACTAAGAAACTGTGCTCACTGAGTGATCATAATGGAACGATGCTCACTCAGTGATCACTAGGGAACTGTGCTTACACAGTGATCACTAAGGAACTGTGCTCACTCAGTGATCACATGGGAACTGTGCTCACTCAGTGATCACTTGGGAACTGTGCTCACTCAGTGATCACTAGGGAACTGTGCTCACTCAGTGATCACTGGGGAACTGTGCTCACTCAGTGATCACTGGGGAACTGTGCTCACTCAGTGATCACTGGGGAACTGTGCTCACTCAGTGATCACTAGGGAACTGTGCTCACTCAGTGATCACTGGGGAACTGTGCTCACTCAGTGATCACTGGGGAACTGTGCTCACTCAGTGATCACTGGGGAACTGTGCTCACTCAGTGATCACTGGGGAACTGTGCTCACTCAGTGATCACTGGGGAACTGTGCTCACTCAGTGATCACTATAGAACTGTGCTCACTCAGTGATTACTAAGCAAGTGTGCTCACTCAGTGATCACTGGGTAACTGTTCTCACTCAGTGATCACTGGGGAACTGTGCTCACTCAGTGATCACTGGGGAACTGTGCTCACTCAGTGATCACTGGGGAACTGTGCTCACTCAGTGATCGCTGGGGAACTGTGCTCACTCAGTGATCACTGGGGAACTGTGCTCACTCAGTGATCACTGGGGAACTGTGCTCACTCAGTGATCACTGGGGTGCTCACTGTGCTCACTCAGTGATCACTGGTGCTCACTCAGTGATCATTAAGGAACTGTGTTCAGTAATCACTAGGGAACTGTGCTCACTCAGTGATAACTGGGGAACTGTGCTCACTCAGTGATCACTAGGGAACTGCTCACTGAGTTTTCACGGTGGAACTGTGTTCACTCAGTGATCACTGGGGAACTGTGCTCACTCAATGATCACTGAGGAACTGTGCTCACTCAGTGATCACTAGGGAACTGTGCTCACTCAGTGATCACTAGGCAAATTTGCTCACTAAATGGTCATTGGGGAACTGTGCTAACTCAGTGATCACTGGGGAACTGTACTCACTCAGTGATTTCTGGGAAACTGTGCTAACTCAATAATCACCGGGGAACTGTGCTCACTCAGTGATTACTGGGGAACTGTGCTCACTCAGTGATCACTGGGGAACTGTGCTCACTCAGTGATCACTGGGGAACTGTGCTCACTCAGTGATCACTGTGCTCACTCAGTGAACTGGGGTGCTCACTCAGTGATCACTAGAGAACTGTGGTCACTCAGTGATCAATGGGGAACTGTGCTCACCCAGTTATCACTGGGGAACTGTGCTCACTCAGTGATCACTAGGGAACTCTGCTCACTCAGTGATCACTGGGGAACTGTGCTCACTCAGTGATCACTGGGGAACTGTGCTCACTCAGTGATCACTGGGGAACTGTGCTCACTCAGTGATCACTGGGGAACTGTGCTCACTCAGTGATCACGGGGGAACTGTGCTCACTCAGTGATCACTGGGGAACGGTGCTCACTCAGTGATCACTGGGGAACTGTGCTCACTCAGTGATCACTGGGGAACTGTGCTCACTCAGTGATCACTGGGGAACTGTGCTCACTCAGTGATCACACTGGGGAAACTGTGCTCACTCAGTGATCACTGGGGAACTGTGCTCAACACTGTGCTCACTCAGTGATCACTGGGGAACTGTGCTCACTCAGTGATCACTAGGGAACTGGACTTACACAGTGATCACTAAGGAACTGTGCTCACTCAGTGATCACATGGGAACTCTGCTCACTCAGTGATCACTTGGGAACTGTGCTCACTCAGTGATCACTAGGTAACTGTGCTCACTCAGTGATCACATGGGAACTCTGCTCACTCAGTGATCACTTGGGAACTGTGCTCACTCAGTGATCACTAGGTAACTGTGCTCACTCATTGATTACGGGAGAACTGTGCTCACTCACAGATCACTTGAGAACTGTTCATACTCAGTGATCTCTAGGAAACTGTGCTCACTCAGTGATCGCTGGAGAACTGTGCTCATTCAATGAAAATTGGAGAACTGTGCTCCCTCAATGATCATTAGGGAACTGTGCTCCCTCAGTGAACTCTGGGGAACTGTGCTCAATCAGTGACGACTGTTGCACTGTGCTCACTCAGTGATCAAAAGGGAACTGTGCTCCCTCAGTGAACACTGGGGAACTGTGCTCACTCAGTGATCACTGGGGAACTGTGCTCACTCAGTGATCACTAGGGAACTGTGCTCACTCAGTGATCACTGGGGAACTGTGCTCACTCAGTGATCACTGGGGAACTGTGCTCACTCAGTGATCACTAGGGAACTGTGCTCACTCAGTGATCACTGGGGAACTGTGCTCACTCAGTGATCACTGGGGAACTGTGCTCACTCAGTGATCACTGGGGAACTGTGCTCACTCAGTGATCACTGGGGAACTGTGCTCACTCAGTGATCACTGGGGAACTGTGCTCACTCAGTGATCACTGGGGAACTGTGCTCACTCAGTGATCACTGGGGAACTGTGCTCACTCAGTGATCACTGGGGAACTGTGCTCACTCAGTGATCACTGGGGAACTGTGCTCACTCAGTGATCACTGGGGAACTGTGCTCACTCAGTGATCACTGGGGAACTGTGCTCACTCAGTGATCACTGGGGAACTGTGCTCACTCAGTGATCACTAGGAACTGTGCTCACTCAGTGATCACTGGGAACTGTGCTCACTCAGTGATCACTGGGGAACTGAACTGTGTGCTCACTCAGTGATCACTGGGGAACTGTGCTCACTCAGTGATCACTGGGGAACTGTGCTCACTCAGTGATCACTGGGAACTGTGCTCAGTGATCTCTGGGTGTGCTCACTCACTGGGGAACTGTGCTCACTCAGTGATCACTGGGGAACTGTGCTCACTCAGTGATCACTGGGGGGAACTGTGCTCACTCAGTGATCACTGGGGAACTGTGCTCACTCAGTGATCACTGGGAACTGTGCTCACTCAGTGATCACTGGGAACTGTGCTCACTCAGTGATCACTGGGGAACTGTGCTCACTCAGTGATCACTCAGGGGAACTGTGCTCACTCAGTGATCACTGTGGTGAACTGTGCTCACTCAGTGATCACTGGGGAACTGTGCTCACTCAGTGATCACTAGGGAACTGTGCTCACTCAGTGATCACTGCTGTGCTCACTCAGTGATCACTGGGAACTGTGCTCACTCAGTGATCACTGGGGAACTGTGCTCACTCAGTGATCACTGGGGAACTGTGCTCTGTGATCACTCTCACTCAGTGATCACTATAGGTGAAACTGTGCTCACTCAGTGATCACTCAGGGAAACTGTGCTCACTCAGTGATCACTGTGCTCACTCAGTGATCACTGGGGAACTGTGCTCGCTCAGTGATCACTGGGGAACTGTGCTCACTCAGTGATCACTGGGGAACTGTGCTCACTCAGTGATCACTGGGGAACTGTGCTCACTCAGTGATCACTGGGGAACTGTGCTTTCTCATTGATCACTGGGGAACTGTGCTCACTCAGTGATCACTGGGGAACTGTGCTCACTCAGTGATCACTGGGGAACTGTGTGCTCACTCAGTGATCACTGGGGAACTGTGCTCACTCAGTGATCACTGCTGTGCTCACTCAGTGATCACTGGGGAACTGTGCTCACTCAGTGATCACTGGGGAACTGTGCTCACTCAGTGATCACTGGGGAACTGTGCTCACTCAGTGATCACTGGGGAACTGTGCTCACTCAGTGATCACTGGGGAACTGTGCTCACTCAGTGATCACTGGGGAACTGTGCTCACTCAGTGATCACTGTGCTCACTCAGTGATCACTGGAAACTGTGCTCACTCAGTGATCACTAGGGAACTGTGCTCACTCAGTGATCACTGGGGAACTGTGCTCACTCAGTGATCACTGGGGAACTGTGCTCACTCAGTGATCACTGGGGAACTGTGCTCACTCAGTGATCACTGGGAACTGTGCTCACTCAGTGATCACTGGGGAACTGTGCTCACTCAGTGATCACTGGGGAACTGTGCTCACTCAGTGATCACTGGGGAACTGTGCTCACTCAGTGATCACTGGGGAACTGTGCTCACTCAGTGATCACTGGGGAACTGTGCTCACTCAGTGATCACTGGGGAACTGTGCTCACTCAGTGATCACTGGGGAACTGTGCTCACTCAGTGATCACTGGGGAACTGTGCTCACTCAGTGATCACTGGGGAACTGTGCTCACTCAGTGATCACTAGGGAACTGTGCTCACTCAGTGATCACTGGGGAACTGTGCTCACTCAGTGATCACTAGGGAACTGCTCAATGAGTTTTCACGGTGGAACTGTGTTCACTCAGTGATCACTGGGGAACTGCGCTCACTCAATGATCATTGAGGAACTGTGCTCACTCAGTGATCACTGGGGAACTGTGCTCACTCAGTGATCACTGGGGAACTGTGCTCACTCAGTGATCACTGGGGAACTGTGCTCACTCAGTGATCACTAGGGGAACTGTGTGATCACTGGGGAACTTTGCTCACTCAGTGATCACTGGGGAACTGTGCTCACTCAGTGATCACTGGGGAACTGTGCTCACTCAGTGATCACTGGGGAACTGTGCTCACTCAGTGATCACTGGGGAACTGTGCTCACTCAGTGATCGCAAGGGAACTATGCTCACTCAGTGAACACTGTGGAACTGTGCTCATTAATTTATCAATAGGGAACTGTGCTTACTCAGTGATCACTAGGGAACTGTGCTTACTCAGTGATCACAGGGGAACTGTGCTCACTCAGTGATCACTACGGAACTGTGCTCACTGAGTGATCACTAGGGAACTCTGCTCACTCATTGTTCACTAATGAACTGTGCTCACTCAGTGATCAGTTGGGAATTGTGCTCACTCAGTGATCACTAGGGAACCGTGCTCACACAGTGATCACAAGGGAACTGTGCTCACTCAGTGATCAATGGAGACCTGTGCTCACTCAGTGATCACTTGAGAACTGTGTTCACTCAGTGATCACTGGGAAACTGGCTCACTCAGTGATCACTGTGTGCTCACTCAGTGATCACTGGGAACTGTGCTCACTCAGTGATCACTCGGGAAATGTGCTCACTCAGTGATCACTGGGGAACTGTGCTCACTCAGTGATCACTGGGGAACTGTGCTCACTCAGTGATCACTGGGAACTGTGCACACTCAGTGATCACTGGGGAACTGTGCTCACTCAGTGATCACTGGGGAACTGTGCTCACTCAGTGATCACTGGGGAACTGTGCTCACTCAGTGATCACTGGGGAACTGTGCTCACTCAGTGATCACTGGGGAACTGTGCTCACTCAGTGATCACTGGGGAACTGTGCTCACTCAGTGATCACTGGGTGAACTGTGTGCTCACTCAGTGATCACTGGGG